>NC_083483.1:12631314-12766314 GCF_030014155.1 Tachysurus vachellii
CAAGATGCCTCCTCCACTACTCCTTAACACCTTGTATCAACAGTGCAGGATGGTGGAGGTAATGTAACGCTGTGGGGAATGTTTTCTTAATCCCATTTGAGAATCGTTTGAATGCTAAATTTTCTAGAATACTAGATGAAATGCAAGTCGTTTACCAGCTAGCTAGCATTAACTGAAACTGTAGTTTACTATAACTACATTAAATCTTATCTGAAATTTAAGCAAAGTATCTATGTAATAAAAAATTTAAAAAAAAGGAAGAAAAAAACCCTTTTCACTCAACACGTCAGTTGTAATAGAGCTTCAGCCAGATGTCAGTCCTCAAATCGTCCATTTTGTGATTGGAAGACTTGAAATATCCTCTGAATGTGCTTATGTGTGTGTGTGTGTGTGTGTGTGCGTGCGTGCATAATGACGACTAAACACATAGCGACGGTTAAAAAAATCCATCCAACATCTGTCTATAAAATCGCAGAGCTGTCCATCCAGATGGCACTAAAATAATCATCGCACCCTTGAGTTT
This sequence comes from Tachysurus vachellii, assembly GCF_030014155.1. NCBI lineage: Eukaryota > Metazoa > Chordata > Actinopteri > Siluriformes > Bagridae > Tachysurus > Tachysurus vachellii. The sequence goes on from NC_083483.1 coordinate 12,631,838, forward strand.
GTCAAAAAAAATAGTAAAGATTAAAAAAACTATATCTGAATTGGTCATGAAGTCATCACACAAATAGAAGTAGTTTATTTTTCCGCTGGACCGCATTGGGGATGATGGTGTTGTTGTTGTTGGTTTGAAAAATCTTAGTTTTATGTGCACTAGGTGTTCAGTCTGAGTTGGCCTGAAGAGACAGGAAGTCCTCAGAGATTGTGCCACTGAGTTGACAAGGTCAGGTTGAGGAAACCATGGACGTTTGCCTTAGAGCAGGAAGTTAATCCAATCCATCATTGCCAGTCCTGACACCAGTCGCCTCCATGGAGTCTCTCTCTCTCTCTCTCTCTCTCTCTCTCTCTCTCTCTCTCTCTCTCTCTCAAACAGGTAATCTGACACTCTAGCTGTTTCTAGCTTGATGAAATAACATTTAATTTACAAATACAGTATAAGGGCAGTTGTAGATATAATCAGTGGCGGTTCTAGGATTTTTTTGTAACAGCGGCCATTAAGGGGCTACATGTTACATTCAGGGGCAAGTACAGGGTACACTCAAGCGCACAAAATAATTTATTCAGTCCGGTGCAAATACTTTTTGGCCGTCATTCCTTTTTCAAACGCTCGAGTGCCGCTAATTGTTTGGGAGTGGAATTGCATCTGTGATTGTTGTGAAAAATTCTCCGGTTGCTCTTCTCAGCGATGATTGATGGAACGGGGGCCAATCAGGGGCCAATCAGATTTCAGCAGGGGCCATGGCCCCTGTGGCCCCGCCTCTAGAACCGCCCCTGGATATAAGTACTATAAGCAGTTGGGACCACAAGCCACCATTTGGCTGTAGAAGAATGCAGAATAAATAAAAAAAAACACTACATATGTATATAGGATGTCACTTAAGGCAGATTACAGACTGGTAAAGACGATGCATAGCCAGAGGCTGGATTTCCACTGAAAAAAATGTGGAGCTTTTTACCTTATTTCTCTGTCAAAAGCTATACAAATCATACAAATACCTTTAACCACTTAGGTTCTAAGAGCTGCTCTGTGTGTAATATTGACAAAACTATTCACTGGTTTGTGCAGTGGCTTAGTGGATAGGATGCTTGTCTCACACTTTAAGGGTTCGATTCCTGCTTCTACCCTGTGTTTGTGTGTTAATCCTGTGCTTTAGGGGTTTCCTCTGAGTTTTCCGGTTTCCTGTCCAAAGATATGTGTTTTAGAACCTTGAGAGGAACCAGACTCAGAAGGGTTACCCATCCCTTGGGTGACATGGGTCCCTTATGTGTCAGTGTGCGATGGAGCCCTGTGATGGGTTGGCGCCAAATCCAGGATGTCCCCCATCCTCCTGGGATAGGCTCCAGGCTCAGCTTTGACTCTGTGTAGTCAAATGGTGTCTATTGTCTTCTTTTACCAAATCTTTCCACTGTCAGATTGAATTTCTGTAATTTTCAATTACTGAATAGGAAACCAGGCCAAATATTTAGATCTAGATATAAGATCCCTGCTCGTAGTATTCACAAGCCGGTGTTAATTAATTATGCTAAATAAGTCATAGCTAAGGCTGCATTTCAGAGAAGAAATCTTAAGCAGTATGTATGTACAGTATATATATAACAGCTGCTAAGCAGTAAAAAGACTAGTTGCTGTTACACGTATGGTATTTGAACTCTACAGTATAAACAGGACATATTAAAGACTTATATAATGTATAGAATTATAATAAAACTCATTTCTAGTGATAAAATCATGAACACAATCTACTGTTATACATCAGGTGTGCCATTGTCAACAACTAGCAGTTGTTACTAGCAATTATTTTAGAAGAATGTGATACTGAGTTAACTGTGATCCATCTACGGCCAGGATTAAGACTGAAGCGATTAAAGGTGGGGTGTTCGTTGTTTGAGAAATGCTTCAGAAAACTGCGTTGGGCCGCCAAACAAAACAAAAACAAAAAAAAAGTGTAGCCAATGAGCAGAAAGGGGCATGTCTTGTCAATATGGGTGGAGAGAGTGTTCAGTGCGCATGTGTGATATTAGCAGAAAGCGGTTTTAACATTGACGTGGAGGATAAAAACAAAGAAAGAAAGCGAAGAAAGGCTTGCGATAAGGCAAGAAGTAGGACTAACAGAATACGGCTTTCTATCAATTAAAGTTCAGAATATTAAATCAATCAATACACTTACTTGAGTTACTGCAAGTCTTTGTGCCTGAAACATGCACACATGCTCCAAGTCTTCTGTTGCCATGTTATCGGCAGCAACGTTACGACCTCTGCCTCTAACATTACCTCTGCCTCGGGTTCTCGGTGTTGACCGTCTCCGTCCACGTGAAACGGAGCTAAACCTTTCACGGTACAACACACAGTACTACAAAAACACATTTGTATTACCATAGTATTACTCATTGTGTTCATTTATTGGTAAAAATATACCCTCGGTCAGCTGCCCCAACAGGTTCCGCCATAATACTTGTCTGGGTTATACTTGGGTTATACTTGTCTGGTGTATGTGTGGGGCGGAGCTATCAAAACAGGGGTGGGACCCATTTGGTTTAGGGGCGTGTTTGTTTTGGTGATTTCAAATGTTAGCATTGGCTTTCAAACAACGGAGACCCCACCTTTAAATGCGTACTTATCAGTCCAGACATCTTTAAAACATTCCGTTTTCAATTTTTTATTTATTTATTTATTTTTTTAGCAAGCTACATTAAATAATGGATGGAAACTGTGCTCCGTCTCAAAGCGCTGAGATGAATTTTACGTAAATGTGTACGTGATTGGATGAGGGCAAAAAAACCCAGAATGTTTCGTGTAGCAATCGGTTTGATGCACTTTTTGCTCCAGGTTTTCACATAGCCTGTGCTTGGTTACTTGATGCTTTAGCTATTTCACATCTCCGTATCACTCATACGATCCATCGACATACCGGAATATTCTCACAACCTCCTGCTCCCAAACCACTAATAACTTCATGCTGCTCTCATTTACTGTCCTCCTTCTTTCTCAATCTGTCTTTTCTCCTCCTCCTCCTCCTCCTCCTCCTCTTCTCGCCAAAGTACCAGGAGGTAAAATGGACCTCTCTTAGTTAGACTCCTTCTCCTTTGCTCTCACTCCCTCGCTCCCTGCCTCCCTCCTTGCCCACTCCTGTTTAATTTAAGCAATCACTGCAGAGACACACCAAAGTAGGAATGATGGTGAATGGAGAAAACGTGCCTCTCTGGTCACTACAGAGCCACAGCGCCCCCATCTGGCACCAAAGGTAAGTGTTTCAATCGCTATGACGGTGAGTGATGCTCCCAATACCGCTGGTTTCCTCATCAACAGGGGATTTCTATGATCTTGTATCAGATCTATCAGATCGTGCAAAGTCAATGCTTTATACTCTGCCCACATGTTCATACTGTCACACATCCAACACCTGAATTAATACAGTTTGAGCATGATCTGGAACACTTGGTGAAAATGTAAAGGAGTGAGTGCATACCATATGCTCAAGAACCAAAAGCAAAATCAAAAGAACTAAAAGCAAAAAAAAAAAAAACGATACAATTTTGTCGACACTCTGTGCTAAAAGTAGAAAAGTAGAAGGTACACTCTTTCTGAATAGTCTAGCATTAGGTAGAAGCTGTGATCTAGTGGAAATGGTAGGTAGAGAAGTGTTCATGTCAATCATTACCTTGGCACTCAAACCCTCATGGCTGCACTTCCTCAAAACATCATTTCAGTATATCTGACCATTTAGTTTTCAACCATTTAGAAGCCCAGGGAAGTATTCGGTCATCATGACAAACCACAAAAATATCTATCCATGTGTCTATTATCTCTTGTATTCTTTATAGCGGTGATGTTTCCAGTTGCCTCTGGTCATGTTTTAGCTTTTATACCAGTACAACAGAACTGTAGATATAAAAAGATGTGAATATATCATTCAGGATGAACAGATAATGTTTTGAATACAGACACAGATATGAATAGGATGAAAGATTTACAGCGGATCTGACAATAGAGGTGTGCTACAAAAGACCAGGAGGAGCGCATAATGTCTTATAATGCAACGGGACTAGCGCAGAAAAGCTGCGAAAATCAAAAATGACAAAAAGAAGCATGTCTGCTGTATGTCAGTGTAAATGCCATAGGTATTTAATGTTGCTCTTGTGGTAAAACTGTACTTGTTTACCAACATCTGAGTTAATTGTTTAGAATATGCGATGTAAGATGACATCCTAATTCACATGATGATCCCAACATAGTGAATGTACTGTAGTATACAATAAAGTACATTAGATACTGATTTGAGAGCAGTAGGCACTAAATCGACTGCAGCAGGTACTGAATCAAATGCGTTAGACACTGAATCAAATAAAGTAGGTACTGAATTGAATGCAGTAGGTTCTGAATAAATTGCAGCAGGTACTCAATTGAAGGACGTAGTCACTGAATTGAACACAGTGGGCAATGAATCAATTGCAATAGACACTGAATCAAATGTAGTATTCACTGAATTGATTGCAGTAGGCACTGAATCAAACGCAGTAGGTGCTGAATCACATGCAGTATGTGCTGAATCACATGCAGTAGGCACTGAATCAAATGCAGTAGATACTGTCACAGTATTTGATATCATATATACACTTTTTTTGTCTTTTTATTTGTGGACACAATTATTATTATTTTTTTTAGAAAAGAAAATTCAACTTAGAGCAAGCCACCAGGTGCTCCGAATCTGAAGTCAGATATGAAAATTTAGAGCACTAAAAAGATATTGATAACAGTAATGTCAGTACATGAGATACCTTGTATTTATTATTAAAAACCTATTTATAAAATCGTCTCCATAATGATCAGTATTAACAATATCAAGCCCAGAAAACTGTGCATGGAGATCCACTTGGTAGCAGTGGTTTGGTCATTTTTAACATATGTAGTTACAGCCATGATATTTGTTAATGTTAATCCCTCTGCACCTGCTCTTCTCCTTTTCTACCCATGCCGAGACACCCAGACATTGTACCAGCTCCGATCGTCTTCTGTGCAATGAAGTTTTTGAACCTCCACTGAGATGAGGCCGACTCTGTGAGAATCCTGAGACATCTACAGATCTACCAGCTCCAGTTGGACTCTGTGACACTAAGAGGAGATCTGAACTCCATGTGATCCCTACACCAGTCCAGCATTTGCTTGACTGTATATTTGTAATCACACCCTCTAGTGTCACCCATATGAGGATGAGGTTCCCCTTTGAGTCTGGTTCCTCTCAAGGTTTCTTCCTTTACCATTTAAGGGAGTTTTTCCTCGCCACTGCTGCCTGAGTCACCTCAGACTTGCTCATTGGGGATAAATACATATACATACATACATACATACACACTGTGAACTATATATATTTTGAATTTTTATTATATTAATTCTTTATACTTCTCCTTATGTTTATCTTCTGTTCTATGTTTATGTTCTGTAAAGCTGCTTTGAGACAATGTCCATTGTAAAAAGAGCTATACAAATAAACTTGAATTGAATTGAATATTTTAGAAGATTATTTTTATGCTGTACACATTTTTTTTTTAAATCTTAGGTCCAGTCATATTACATAATAGCATCAATTGTTTCTTCAACTTCCTTCTATTGGTTTTAGGTAACCTCATATTAATGCTAATGAAAAGAACCCAGACCCCTGATTTTTAGTCTCTGGTTAATGCTTTACTAGCATTCTTACTACAATCTCTTCAGCTTAGCTTCTATTAAAGTTTTGAGCTTTTCAGCAGCAACAATCTAAAAGTCTACACCTTTAAAAAAAAATAATAATAAGTCATCTCACTGTTAAAGCTGGCTTTGGTGCCAGAAATCTCTGCCAAGTGCTGACTAGAACTAGATTTTTTTAGTTTATTTTTAATCCCTTAAGGAAATGATTTTTAGGATGCAGACAGGGATTTCCAGCTGAATTTTTCTGTCCTCAAACTTGCCCAGATTGGTCTACAGCATTAGTCTATAAAACTGATTAGGCTATTTCCAAATCTTCCTGTTACCAAGGCAGCTAAATTGCGATTAGCATCAAATACGCTGGCGTATTTGCTTGGTTGGGCTAATCACCATCTGAATTAGTTCGAAATTAGAATTAGAATTAAAATTGGTGTTTTGGAGCTTGTTGTTACTTAGTGTTTTGAGCACCAATACATTACTATATCTAGGGAAAAGAAAGAAAAAAAAAGGAATACAAGCTTATGAATGAATGAATGAATGAATGAATGAACATATCTATACTAGACTTTTGATCATCTGATTATATGTACCGACACTGAAGTGGGTCTTGCTCTGTAGTTGTAGCTTGTTGACAGGAAGAGTTGTTCATCGCCGTATTTTCTTTTCCAAACATCCCTTTGTTGAGAATAAATGACTGGAATTTATTCATTTGGAGGACGTTATCCAGGTACTCTTGGCACTTAGTGATAAAGCGAGCAGAGAGCAGATGTGATTAGATGTGTGTGTGTGTGTGTGTGTGTGTGTGTGTGTCCAGTGGAAAGAAGAAAATGAGAAAAGTTGGACTTTATACAAACATAGGCTGATTCAGTGCAGAGGCTACAGTACCAATGGGAGTGAACATGATCCATAACGAAGAGCACACGATGCTTCTCCATCGCCTTGTGTAATAAGCTTTTATACACAAACACCAAATCTCAATCCAAAATGTTTGGTTTAGCGACATTTGGAATGCCGTATGGTAAATGTTATCACCATGGCAACCAGTAGCAGGAAAATCTACTGACCTAATCTACTTGCAACGATAAAGTGATTAAATTATATAATGTTATCAAAAGTAGCATCACCACTGGCGCCAGCAACATCAACTTCAGCTCACACATGTAGCCTGGACTCCAAAAAAATGGTTTATGATCATTTTAGATTCAGGATTTAAGATGATTGAAGGGGATGATGACAAATTCTACACAGAAAATAAATTAACATAAAAAATAAATAAAGCTCTTGCAGGGGGCACGGTGGCTTAGTGGTTCGCACGTTCGCCTCACACCTCCAGGGTTGGGGTTCGATTCCCGCCTCCGCCTTGTGTGTGTGGAGTTTGCATGTTCTCCCCGTGCCTCAGGGGTTTCCTCCGGGTACTCCGGTTTCCTCCCCCGGTCCAAAGACATGCATGGTACTGTAGGTTGATTGGCATCTCAGGAAAATTATCCGTAGTGTGTGATTGTGTGAGTGAATGAGTGAATGAGAGTGTGTGTGTGTGCCCTGCGATGGGTTGGCACTCCGTCCAGGGTGTATCCTGCCTTGATGCCCGATGACGCCTGAGATAGGCACAGGCTCCCCATGACCCGAGGTAGTTCGGATAAGCGGTAGAAAATGAGTGAGAGAGAGAGTGAGTAAAGCTCTTGCAAGACTCTGTTGTTAAGTCTGTTTTGATTTGGAGTGGGTGTGACATATCTCAAAAACAACCGGCAGTACGTGATTGGAAATTTGTTAATCGCCAACACACCTCCATTGTGACTTCCTGTTTTAAAAGGAAGTACATCATTGTGCAGAATCCAAGCACAGCTCTTAAGCCATTTCAAGAAGATATTAGAACCTAATTTCCTTCCATGCACAATCCTACATCTCTCTTATCGCTTGTTACTGCTGACAGCTCTGTTGTAGCAGGTGCTATTCCAGGGAATTACAGTGTTCTTGTTTTCTTAAAGACCTTGATGTCTTTGCAGCCATTTTCTCAGCAAATAGTGAAAGAAGAAGACCAATCACTTGGCCCAGAAAAAGGTCTCTCTGGATTGCAGAGAGTTGAATTTTACCTTTAAGAGTAAATTTCAGCAAAATGTTTGGCTTTGTTACATTAACTAAATGTAAGTTTTCTCAAATGTAAGTCAGAGTGTAAATTATAATTTCGAGGAGTTAGCTTCAAACTGTAGAATTTTCACAGACTATCGTCATCTTGCCAAAGTTACATTTCACATATTTTAGCATCACTTGCCAATCAGAAACATGACCCCACAGAAACAGGAAGTACTTTTATTAATGAATGGAAATTCCAAAAATCCATCTTATGTATTAAACAGCATTTTAGTAATAAATCGCTTGCTAATCTTAACTTTATTTAAATACACCCAACATACTTCCTAATATCTGCGTTTCATGACATTGCTGCTCTACCAGACATATATATATATATATATATATATATATATATATATATATGTCTGGTAGAGCAGCAATGTATTTCACTAAATATATATATATATTTCACTAAAAAATATATATATATATTTCACATATATTTCACTAAAAAATATATATATATATTTCACTAAAAACTGACTGATGATCAAAGCATCATGTTTGCAGTTTGATGAACTCGGCTAGCAAAGTTTTAGATATTTTCAGCCATAATATTTGTAATCATATAGTCATGTTTAGCAGGGACAATTCACCACCACTCCACCAGAGGGCAACCTAGGACCCAAGGTTTTCTAGCAGAAGCCTTTATTTTGTCACATATACATTACAGCACAGTGAAATTCTGAAATTCTTTCTTTGCGTTTCTTTTTCTCTTTCTCTGGAGAAGCGAGGGTTAAGGGCCTTACTCAAGGGCCAGTGGTGCTCTAGTGGTGCTCTAGTGGTGCACTATCATGTCTGACCCTGCGCTCTGACCCCAACCTCCAAAGTTAAGGGTTTAGGGTTAAGGGCCTTACTTAAGGGCCCAACTGTGGCAGCTTGTCAGTGCTGGGACTTCAATCCTCCAATTAACCCAGAGCCTTTAGACCACTATAGCCCCTACTGCCCCAGAGCATCACACAGAATGTTATTCACCACTCGAATGTTATTCACTTCACCTGTCAGTGGTTTTAATGTTACGGCTGAAAGGTGTATAGAAAGCAATAGAGTTGGGAAAACTGCAGACATCCCTGAATATTTGCATTTAAAGTGAAGTTTAGGAAACTTAAAATCACCTAATAATATTTCACTAAAAACTGAACTGACTGGCGATCAAAGCGTCATGTTCACAGTTTGAAGAACTCAGCTAGCAAAGTTTTAGATATTTTTAGCCAAACTGACAACTTCCAGATTTACTTATTTACTTACAAAGAAGTAAATAAAAACATTTCTGTCATATTAATAGATTCTTAAACTTGATTAACTCCAGTTTTTGCCTATTTGACAGAATTCAGCCACAGAGATATTTGCTGCCTCATAAATACCGTATTCCTTAATTATTACTTATAATATTCATTATTATTATACTTAATTATTACTATACTTACAATTACTCACTTAAAAACTTTTTGCACTGCAAAACTGAAAAGAGGGAAAAGTTGGTTGTCAATTGCCTTCAAGCATTATATTCAGGTCAGATTTCAGGCTAGAGACAAAGTCGACAGGTGCCTGTGTGTGTGTGTGTGTGTGTGTGTGTGTGTGTGTGTGTGTGTGTGTGTTTGTGTGTGATTCAAAAATGTTTCATACAATCAACAACCGAATTGGGTCAAGTTTTCTCATGTTAAGCATTGAACTAAAGCTTGTGAACTCCCATCAGTTCTGCTACTTCATTCAGGGTGATCTTACACCAGTGATTGTGCCTATATTACATATTGTCTGGCTACAAGTCTCGAATACACCCTGCAGAAATAATAAAGGTGGCATTGACACTGACTCCGAGCAGATGAGCTCATTTCTGACACAATGTCATTGATCCTGATAAGTTCAAATGAAACAAACCAGCCAGTCATTCGATTTTGTAATTTCCATTAATAGCCACTGCGAGGATTGAATAAACTCTCCCAATGACATTCCCTCAATGTATGTGGGCAAATTCTCTAATATTTCAACTAACTGTGTAATGAATTATGATGAAAAAAACATATTGAACAGAACAGAGCACATACAGCTACATGATGGATGTGTGTGTGTGTGTGTGTGTGTGTGTGTGTGTGGTGCCAGGATTCCTGTGACAGGAATATTTGGTTACATAAGTCAACAGGTTTAATCCAATCAGTCAGAAACTCAACAGATCTGCTGCAGTAACGACGGTCGATGCAGGTCGATGGTTTGTAGTCAGAGTAATTTGCTGCGGTCCACAGTGTAAATCCAGTGAAAGGAGGTCCGGACCAGTGGGAGAACTGCAGTAGCCCATCTCGACAGGAAACAAGTGGAGAGCTTTTGTGCTGATGGGAGTAAATAATGTCTCAGTATACACTCTTTATAACCTCTAACAAGGGAATAAGCTCAGAGAATCGGATCAGAGAAAACACATGAAGTGACCAGGTGTAAAAACCCCCTAGGACTCAAAAATGCCCCAAATAAATCTATTCCTACAAAAAAAAACATGCATATCTTTAATCTGTTCAAGTAGAACATTTACAATACGAGTCCCTTTTTTTTACTATACAAAAGAAATGAGAGCATCAGGATCCTGATTAATTGTGTTCTCTGAGTGGGAGGGATGGTAGACACTCTCTCACCCATCAATCACAGTGACATCAACCAATCACAGCAATCTGTGAGCTCACGCATGCAGAAAATGTAAGTTTGTGAGTCTTTCCTCTGAGGCTGTTACTCTGCCACGTGAAGCAGCAGGAGCAGCAGTTTGAAAAGATGTCATTGGCTGGCTTTATGTCTCAAAGGAAGTCTTAGCCTGCATGTTAGCTGTTGTGTTGTGTGGAAACTGGCCAAAATGAATAAGAAAATTAGAGGAAATAACAATTGATTCAACAATTTCTGAGCTTTTAATATCCGAATTATGTTATATATGTTTTATATCGTCGCTGTCAGGCAGAATCCTCGTATCTCCAAAACCGTTATTTTTCAGGAACTTAAAAAAACGCAGTACCTTATCTGCAGTGCACAGGGTTTAGTCCACATTTCAGTGGATTGTCTTGCGCTAAAAAATTCCTGTCCTCAGACGAGCACCAGAACTAGCGGGGGTCAAGATTTTTTTTCTTTGAGCCCAGTGTTTTGAAGACATTTACCTCAGAAGACGTGTTGATTCGTTGCGACTCTTCTTGAGGAGAAATATGCCGCGAAGCTCTCACGCGGAGTGAGGAAGAGGTGGACAGATGAAGTGTCCAATGGAGTTATGAGATTTGCGCTCAAGCTATTTTCAAGACTTTAGATTGGTTAATAACTTGTAAAAATAACAGACCCACGTGGGGACTGACCAATAGCATCGATATGTGAAAAAATATGAAATTGACCAAATTTGGACATACAAGGTTTCCGCCCGACAGCGATGATATGTTATTCGACCATGTTCTTCCGCTGACATGAAACTAAGTGAAGCGTGAGTTTATCCAAAAGATTTCCTTTGAAAACTTTCCTTGAGCGGTTCACCAATATCTCAATCCTCGTTAACTCGTTATCACAACGTACCACACAATGAAAGCCTGTGGATCTAAGAATTAATGAATTTCCATTCTTTCCCTTTATCATCACACCCCCCTGCAGGTACAGGTAATAGCTTTTTAATTTACTTTAAAGGTGCAAATTTGTTCGCGGACGTCTGTCTGAATGGGACGGAGCTCATGCTGTGGAGTTTGGAGGCAAATGCGGAGATATATCAGCTTGGATTTCTGTCTAATATACAGAATTAAACGGTATGATGAAATATTTTCGATGTCCTTGTTTCAGCCTTGAACGTGAATTAGCATGCCGCAGACGCTCTTTTGTCTGCCACCTCCCCCCCACATTGTTATTTATTTATTTTTTAATTTTCCTTAATAATGCAGAACATTCTGCATATCTCTTCCTGGGGACATTGATGTTAAGTCCATCAGCTCACATTTCTTGATACCAGCTGCTTAATTAGTGCAATTACCACTAAACAAATGTTTTTTAGTTTTTTCTTTTAAAACACGTCAAGCTCTGACAGATGGTTTTCCACAGATAAGTCTGAAAATGAGTGCAACAGACTCAGAAAAGCATGAATACAGAAAAATGAAACATTTTAGCTTCACTTTATGTAACCGATCGTATCGTTTTAAAATGAAATGTGTGTTATTTTTATGATTTATGAGAAGTTTAACTGCAATAACATGCCATGAGACGTCAGATATCAGTGATATCATATTGTTATGATATCAAGAAACCTTCAGGTGCAAACTTTAGCTTTTTAAATGAATCATTCTTTGTGCTTTATAAGTTAAGGCTAATTTAAATCCCGCTCAAAGAATATAAAAGAAATTTCGTGATTATTAAGGCTGTAATGAGTGGACATGTAAGTTATAGAGGATAATGACTCTATTCGAGATTTTTATTCATTTCTTTTTATCTTTTTGTAACTTTGAGAAGAATGAGACAACCGTGAAACATTATAAATGGTTGTGATGATTCAACCAGATGATAAAATCTTTGTTCTGGGGGTGTGCAAACCTTTGCATTTATATGTTTGACAGAAGTACTAGTTAGATGAAAGTTAGATAAAAGTCTGTTGGATCACATGGGCTGCTTATATGACGTATATTTCTTCCTCAGTCCTCAGTGAGGTGATTCGGGCTTCCAGAAAGGTTCTCGTACCTCATCTTAGACAGACTAGCGCTTAGCTGCTCCACCCAGAGAGAATTACGGAGCAGAAAGACCCCCTGTTTTAAGCCGATAAAACCGGGAGAAACGTGTTTCCCAACATGCTCTGGGGCTTATCTATGTGGCCAGCGTGGAGCATTGGGCCACACTTCCATGCTCTGTGGAGCAGATTCTCCTGAGCTCACGGTCTCTACAGCACTGGTGTACAGATGTGGAATCAGTGGAGATGTTTTCCAACCGGTAAATAAATGAAGTATAAATGAATAAAGATAATTGGAAACTTGAACTCCCGGGCTTCATGTAGCCTGGCTTTTTAAGATACCAAAAAATAGTTTTTTTTATTTTCTTTTTGGATTCAAAGAGCAGTTGTAAAGTGTTGTAGGTGGCTAGCAGATGCTGTGGCTACCAGAGGCTGACATCGGATGTCATTTTCAAGATGGACATTTTCAAGATTGTCGATGACACTCAGGTGGACGAGACATCTTAAAGACGTCTTTTAAACGAGCTTACGTTTTGTTTTAACATGCTAATAATTCACCGCATTTATATGCTAATGCTAGCAGCGTTGCGTTACGTGCGTTATCTTTTACGACAGACTGTAACTAGGCTTTAAAGATAATGTTCCATATTTCCAAATAATTTAGCATATTCTGATAGCATGCATAATAGACAGATAGCATGTCTCTCAAATCAAGGATTTGAAAATTAAATACAATCTCTGACATCTATTGAAGTCTTATTAACTGTTTGTATTTAATATAGTTTGTTACATGATTTAATTTAAAACAAATGATTTGATCTCCGGGGGGCACGGTGGCTTAGTGGTTAGCACATTCGCCTCACACCTCCAGGGTTGGGGGTTCGATTCCTGCCTCCACCTTGTGTGTGTGGAGTTTGCATGTTCTCCCCATGCCTCGGGGGTTTCCTCCGGGTACTCCGGTTTCCTCCCCCGGTCCAAAAACATGCATGGTAGGTTGATTGGCATCTCTGGAAAATTGTCCGTAGTGTGTGATTGCGTGAGTGAATGAGAGTGTGTGTGTGTGCCCTGTGATGGGTTGGCACTCCGTCCAGGGTGTATCCTGCCTTGATGCCCGATGACGCCTGAGATAGGCACAGGCTCCCCGTGACCCAAGGTAGTTCGGATAAGCGGTAGAAAATGAGTGAGAGAGAGTGTGATTTGATCTCTACAAGTCTGATCTAAAGCGAGTCAGGAATCTGTTGCCTTTCAGTGTGAGATGTGTGTTTTTTTCACTGTTGATAATCTTACACTGAATTTTAGTAGTTGAAGATAAACACCTTTAAATTTAAGATGTTCATGAACAAACACTTGGAGCATCTTGGAAAGCAGAAATTGGTTTGATATCAACAATTACTTTGACGATAGAAACATTTCTGTGGGGAAAAAACCTTTTTACAACTTTCCTATGAATATATTGCTCCTAGTAGAATATTTTAAAACAGAAATACTTATAAAACACTAGAAATTCTTAAAACTCTGTGTTTACTTTCATATGAGCTTCATATGAACACCGATGTGGAGTGAGACATGACAAAGGCATTCAATATTGAACATGAACATGACCTCTGGGAAAAAGGATGTAAAGAATTAGACGGATTGTAATGACAGATTGCAATTATTAGATTTCTCCATGATTATCACAATAAATGTCTAAAAGTGAAACATAAAGGCAACAAGCAAATAAAAAAACAATTGTTGAACAATGAATTTTCTATAACAGACATAAGATCAAATGTTAGTTTAAACAAACCTATAAACAAATAAAGAAATGAATAAATAAATGTTGATACAGTATATTGCGTGAGTGAATGAGTGTGTGTGTGTGCCCTGCGATGGGTTGGCACTCCGTCCAGGGTGTATCCTGCCTTGATGCCCGATGACGCCTGAGATAGGCACAGGCTCCCCGTGACCCGAGGTAGTTCGGATAAGCGGTAGAAGATGAAGATGTTGATATATGGTGATGTGTTCTGTAAGGAGTTTTCTGGAAGGAGTCTCCAGTGCCAGAGCTGTGTAATAGTCAGAGGTAGACATTTTCTGATGAACAAGATAAAAACGTTGACAATTATTTGTTTGTTTGCTTGTTTGTTGTCCTGTTTGTGTTCTTACTTTTGTCCCTCTGACCACTGAATTATAGAAAAGTCCATTTTAATGCTAATAAATTCCAAAATGGTTCAAAAGCTATGACTCACTACACACACACATATAATTTACCTTCCTGTCTCCAGCCTCTTCTGATCACCGCTCCTCAAAAACCTTTTGATTTACCAACTCAGCTTTGTTAGTATTCCCGACACAAGCGGGCCGATGTGAGTGACTCATAAAACATGCAAACGCCATCTGCAATGTGCTCCCTCGGGGCCCGAGCTCCTAATCAACAACAACCAAGAGACTCAACAGCTCACTCTTTTTGTTCTATTGATGTTGGAAGCGCTGCTACATCCAAACACTTCTGTAAAACTCTTGGTGGATAATTGAAATGATAACACAACCAGCATTGGTCGGCGTGTACGTTTGTCTGATTATACTTATTTTCGACTTTTGCAGTGTGCCGGCTTTGTAAAGTCGGGCTGATGAAAAATGTCTGGATTGGCTTGACAGACAAAACTGGGTTTCCTCAGGCTGACAGTATGATGAGTCAACTCTTGCACTGGATCTGAATCGACTCTTGCACTGGATTTTTCAGGGGAGGTATAGAAAAAACTTTTTTTACTTTTTTTTAAATAAGGACAATATATCAGTAATCAGTATTCAGTATTCGCCTTCAGTATTTAATTCTAATTATCAAACAGTAATCAAAAAGAATGCAGTGAATCATTTGAGTCATTAGACTAAGCATAACGATTCAGAGCCAGTTGGTCGGCAAATGTCCAACAATTTTTTTGTGGTTTTGTGTACAAACTGCCAGTGAGCTAATTCATAAGTAATTTTTTGTTGATCTGATTCACAAAAAAAAAAATCCTTATTACCACAGTTATCTTACTCGTTCTCCAATTTGATTCCTTGTAAATTTACCACCGAGCCAACTTTATTCTGGTCCAAGCCCCATCATTTAGCAGCTAGAGGGCGACACTAACCACCAAACAGATGGTAAGAGAGGTAGAGGATGACCAGCTCTGGGATGATCAGGCTACATTAAGTGACAATTACACGCGCGGCTAACTCCATCATGAGCATCTGAAAAAACCTAAACAGATGGGAACAGGATCCTAACTGTGCTTTCAGATACTGCCAGACAAAACGCAGACGCTCCCAAGCATTCCCTTTCACTAAGCTTAGCTGAGTAGAACATAATCCTTCAAACCACAGCTGATTTAGCACACGGATGAGTCTCTGAGCCACTACATGTGCTTTAAAGAGAGAGCAGAACGCAGAGAGACGTTCCTGAGAGGCCATCAAGTCAAGAAGCGGTGTACACATCAAGAAGAGGAAATCCCAATGATGGATCATGAGGTTCTGCACGGCAGAGCTCTGAGAGATGACCGAGATCTCTGAGGAGAGAAAGAACAAGAACGAGGACTCTGATGAATAAATGAAAAGTAAAGTGCAAGAAATGGATAAAGAAGCAAACTCCCGAAAGTAATCTAAAAGTATGCCAGTGAATGAATAAACTGCATTTTAAAGCATGTGTATTTTTGGCATTCCCAGGGATCAGGAAGTCATTTTGTTTTCTGAAACATGCTGCTAAAGGTTACAGCTAACGTAACAGCATTCTCAAACTTTCTGGACTGAAATAATGTTATTTTGTCCTAAAATGGAGAAATCTCAATTCTGATTGGTCAGAGTTGTTGATTAATTTGTTAAAACAGCAGTTCTGAAATGGAAGGAGTATCCAGTGTCAGTACTTTTTACGTTTTTACAGTGTCAGTACTTTTTACGTTTTTACAGTGTCAGTACTTTTTACGTTTTTACAGTGTCAGTACTTTTTAACAATCAGGATGTTTCTTGAGGAAAAGGCACAATCTGCATATAATTAAGAGACAGAAAAAAACAGAAATTATGTTTTTAACATTCATGGAAGTAAACTTAGCAGAACTAATTTAGCAGAAGGATGTTACACAATATTAAAGCTAAAATGTTTATCTTAAACTTTATATTTCAATATTCAAGTACTGAAAAAGAAATAAACTACCAAAGGGAACAAATTGCTGAGGTTTATCTTCCTATAACAGCATGCTAAATCATATATATATGTATATCGTTGCTGTCGGGCGCAAACCTCGTATGTCCAAATTTGGTCAATTTCATATTTTTTCACATATCGATGCGATTGGTCAGTCCCCACGTGGGTCTGTTATTTTTACAAGTTATTAACCAATCTAAAGTCTTGAAAATAGCTTGAGCGCAAATCTCATAACTCCATTGGACACTTCAACTGTCCACCTCTTCCTCACTCCACGGGAGAGCTTCGCGGCATATTTCATATATATATATATATATATATATGAGATTTGCGCTCAAGCTATTTTCAAGACTTTAGATTGGTTAATAACTTGTAAAAATAACAGACCCACGTGGGGACTGACCAATCGCATCGATATGTGAAAAAATGACAATTTGTGACAAATTTGTGACAAATTTGTAATTTGTGACAAATTGTGCTGTGACAGCAGCACAATGCCTTAAATCATCAGATCAAGATCTTCAGTTAACGTTTCTGTCAAACTCTGAGATTTTCAGACATGGCAGGCTCTAGATTTTACACAGAATGGTTATAAAACAAAAAAGCATCCAGTCGAGGACATGGGGGAATGGTAAGACTCGCCCTGTGCATCATAATTACCTACTCTTTACAAATGTGGTGAGAATAACAATCATCTCAGAACTCACATGAACATGCTTTCAGATGGGCTACAGCAGCAGATGAGCACATTATTTTCCTTAAAGCGCAAATCTCATAACTCCATTGGACACTTCAACTGTCCACCTCTTCCTCACTCCACGGGAGAGCTTCGCGGCATATTTCATATATATATATATATATATATATATATATATATATATATATATATATATATATATATATATGAAATATGCCGCGAAGCTCTCCCGTGGAGTGAGGAAGAGGTGGACAGTTGAAGTGTCCAATGGAGTTATGAGATTTGCGCTCAAGCTATTTTCAAGACTTTAGATTGGTTAATAACTTGTAAAAATAACAGACCCACGTGGGGACTGACCAATCGCATCGATATGTGAAAAAATATGAAATTGACCAAATTTGGACATACGAGGTTTGCGCCCGAGGTTTTACTAATAATAATAATAATTATTATTTTATTAGCACATTATATATGCATTATATATATATATATATATACATATATATATATACATATATATATATATATATATATATATATATATATATATATATATATATATATATATATATATATATATGTATATATATATATATAATGCATATAATCATATGCATGGGGGAAGGAGCCTGAGCTGGTGCGGGAGGTCGAGAGATACCGACTAGATATAGTTGGGCTCACCTCCACGCACGGCTTGGGCTCTGGAACCCAACTCCTTGAGAGAGGCTGGGCTCTCTACTACTCTGGAGTTGCCCGCGGTGAGAGGCGGCGGGCTGGTGTGGGCTTGCTTATAGCCCCCCAGCTCAGCAGCCATGTGTTGGAGTTCACCCCGGTGAACGAGAGGGTCGTTTCCCTACGCCTTCGGGTCGGGGAGAGGTCTCTCACTGTTATTTGTGCTTACGGGCCAAATGGCAGTGTAGAGTACCCGACCTTCTTGGAGTCTCTGGGAGGGGTGCTGGAAAGTGCTCCGACCGGGGACTCCGTCATTCTACTGGGGGACTTCAACGCTCACGTGGGCAGCGACAGTGACACCTGGAGGGGCGTGATTGGGAGGAACGGCCCCCCCGACCTGAACCCGAGTGGTGTTCTGTTATTGGACTTCTGTGCTAGTCACAGTTTGTCCATAATGAACACCATGTTCAAGCATAAGGGTGTCCATCAGTACACATGGCATCAGGACACCCTAGGTCGGAGGTCGATGATCGACTTTGTGGTTGTTTCATCTGACCTCCGGCCGTATGTCTTGGACACTCGGGTAAAGAGAGGGGCGGAGCTGTCAACTGATCACCACCTGGTGGTGAGTTGGATCCGATGGCCGGGGAGGAAGTTGGACAGACTTGGCAGACCCAAACGTACTGTGAGGGTCCGCTGGGAACGTTTGGCAGAGTCTCCGGTCAGAGAGATCTTCAACTCCCACCTCCGGCAGAGCTTCAACCAGATCCCGAGGGAGGTTGGAGACGTTGAGTCTGAGTGGACCATGTTCTCCACCTCCATTGTCGACGCGGCCACGCGGAGCTGTGGCCGTAAGGTCTCTGGTGCCTGTCGTGGCGGCAATCCCCGAACCCGGTGGTGGACACCGGAAGTAAGGGATGCCGTCAAGCTGAAGAAGGAGTCCTATCGAGCCTGGTTGGCTCGGGGGACTCCGGAGGCAGCTGATAGGTACCGGAGGGCCAAGCGAGCTTCAGCCCAGGTGGTTGCAGAGGCAAAAACTCGGGTCTGGGAAGAGTTCGGTGAGGCCATGGAGAAGGACTATAGGTTGGCCTCGAAGATATTCTGGCAAACCGTCCGGCGCCTCAGGAAGGGGAAGCAGTGCCCTGCTCACACTGTTTACAGTGAGAGTGGGAATCTGCTGACTTCGACTGGGGACATTCTCGGACGGTGGAAGGAGTACTTCGAGGATCTCCTCAACCCCACCGACATGTCTTCCACTGAGGAAGCAGAGGCAGAGGGCTCAGTTGAGGACTCATCGATCCCCCAAGCTGAGGTCACTGAGGTGGTTGAGAAGCTCCTCAGTGGCAAGGCACCGGGGGTGGATGAGATCCGCCCTGAGTACCTCAAGTCTCTGGATGTTGTGGGGCTGTCT
The DNA here is from genome assembly GCF_030014155.1 of Tachysurus vachellii. Lineage (NCBI taxonomy): Eukaryota > Metazoa > Chordata > Actinopteri > Siluriformes > Bagridae > Tachysurus > Tachysurus vachellii. The sequence continues at coordinate 12,651,240 of NC_083483.1, forward strand.
TGGTTGACACGCCTCTGCAACATCGCGTGGCGGCTGGGGACAGTGCCTCTGGACTGGCAGACTGGGGTGGTGGTCCCTCTGTTTAAGAAGGGGGACCGGAGGGTGTGTTCCAACTACAGGGGGATCACACTCCTCAGCCTCCCCGGAAAAGTCTATGCCAGGGTACTGGAGAGGAGAATTCGGCCGATAGTCGAACCTCGGATTCAGGAGGAACAATGTGGGTTTCGTCCTGGTCGTGGAACACTGGACCATCTCTATACCCTCACCAGGTTGCTGGAGGGTTCATGGGAGTTTGCCCAACCAGTCCACATGTGCTTTGTGGATCTGGAGAAGGCATTCGACTGTGTCCCTCGTGGTGATCTGTGGGGGGTGCTCTGGGAGTATGGGGTCCGGGGCCCTTTGCTAAGGGCTGTTCGGTCCCTATATGACCGGAGCAGGAGTTTGGTTCGCATTGCCGGCAGTAAGTCAGACTTGTTCCCGGTGCATGTTGGACTCCGGCAGGGCTGCCCTTTGTCACCGGTCCTGTTCATTATTTATATGGACAGGATTTCTAGGCGCAGTCAGGGGCCGGAGGGAGTCCGGTTTGGGGACCACGGGATTTCGTCTCTGCTTTTTGCAGATGATGTTGTCCTGTTGGCTTCTTCAAATCAGGACCTTCAGCGTGCACTGGGACGGTTTGCAGCCGAGTGTGAAGCGGCAGGGATGAGAATCAGCACCTCCAAGTCCGAGGCCATGGTTCTCAGCCGGAAAAGGGTGGCTTGTCCCCTTCGGGTTGGTGGAAAGCTCCTGCCTCAAGTGGAGGAGTTTAAGTATCTTGGGGTCTTGTTCACGAGTGAGGGAAGGATGGAGCGGGAGATCGACAGGCGGATCGGTGTATCTTCTGCAGTGATGCGGTCGATATACCGGTCTGTTGTGGTGAAGAAAGAGCTGAGCCGCAAGGCGAAGCTCTCTATTTACCAGTCGATCTACGTTCCTACCCTTACCTATGGTCATGAGCTTTGGGTCATGACCGAAAGGACAAGATCCCGGATACAGGCGGCCGAAATGAGTTTCCTCCGCAGGGTGGCTGGGCGCTCCCTTAGAGATAGGGTGAGGAGCTCGGTCACTCGGGAGGAGCTCAGAGTAGAGCCGCTGCTCCTCCACATCGAGAGGAGTCAGCTGAGGTGGCTCGGGCATCTGTTCCGGATGCCTCCTGGACGCCTCCCTGGGGAGGTGTTCCGGGCATGTCCAACCGGAAGGAGGCCCCGGGGAAGACCTAGGACACGCTGGAGGGACTATGTCTCTCGGCTGGCCTGGGAACGCCTCGGTATTCCCCCGGAGGAGCTGGAGGAAGTGTCTGGGGAGAGGGAAGTCTGGGTGTCCCTGCTCAGACTGCTGCCCCCGCGACCCGGCCCCGGATAAGCGGTAGAAGATGGATGGATGGATGGATGGATAATGCATATATAATGTGCTAATAAAATAATAATTATTATTATTATTATAATATTATGGTAATTATATATATATATATATATATATATATATATATATATATATATATATATATATATATATATATATATATATATATAATGCATAAGTATATAAAACCAACCAAAGCTAAAATAGGGTAATCCAATGTTAGCTAGCTACAACTAGCATAACTTACACATACCCTAGCATTTTTTTGCAGACTAAATTAAAACTACCAGTAAACTAAAACAATTGAAATCCAAGTTAGCTGTTAAAATGATCACTAATTATCTCATATAAAAACATTCAAAGGTTACCATTCATAGACGATTCGTTTTTTTCCCGCTCTTCACCGCTTCAGCAGTGAAAAACTAAATGCTGTTAAATTAAAAGTCTTGTTGTTTGTTGATGTGGTGAAGCCCACGTGTATTATATAAGGACTTGATGCTAATTATGTGTCATTTGAGTTGTACAGTCTTGTTTAAGAAATTTAACCAACAGATCTGAGGGAAATGTTGATATACTGGATCATTTTGTCTTATTTTTATTCTTATTCTGATTGTATAAAAGACTTAACAGCCAAATTAGCAATTTCTAAAGCCATATAAGCATATCTTTTACTATCCAACTGTTTTAGTAATCTACTTGGAGATGTGCTAAATAAAGTGCTAGTGTATATCTGATTCCTAAAGGAGGTTTACTGCATATTAACCCACCCTAACTAATTCATCTTGTACTGCTGTGGCCTGACACCGCTGTTTTAGCAGGTCTCTGTAGAATTTCGAATACAGCAGCAGCTGGCCGCTATGTCAATGCAATCCGCCGCATGAAAAGATAGTGTTCTCAAACCGCTGAGCTGTGTGCTTCAGCACTTCTTTCCTCCTTGTGAGACTGGGAGTTCATGACATTATTGGATTTCGAAATCATATAAGGGTTTTCAGAGTGCTGGCTGTGAGAGGAGAGGAAACGACCGCACGGCGAATCGGATTCGGATGCTTGTCAGCTACAAAAGTCCACTCTTACGGGATGAGGTCCTGTATCTTCATGGATATAAATATTCCTTGTGACAGTTCACAACAGTGTGACGAATTGTCTACGCTTGGCTAGATTGGTACTATATTCTTCATGCTTGGTGAAATTGTCGCCAAGGATACACGCTCAATATAGCTGCCGGTGTATGTGTATGTTTATGTCTGAAGAATGACAACTGTGTCTAACTTTGTATGTCTTGTATGGCTTCTATTTCCAGTTCAGACAGTGTATAGCTAAAATGAACACTGGAAAAGGTTAGAAAAAGGGATTGAGGAGTTGTGGGACCGGCAAGGTTTCTGTCAAATAGTCAGTCATTCAGTTAGAGTCTACAGTATGTTAGAGAGATTACTAAAGAAAATGCAACCTGGTACTCATTACATGTAAAGACGGATTAGTTTTCGTGAGAAAGTAGTGAAATAATCCCAGGTAATATACAGCTATAGATCTATACAGGAGTTCATGCCGTTATGTAATTATCCGATCAGTCGATGTGACAGCAGCACAATGCCTTAAATCATCAGATCAAGATCTTCAGTTAACGTTTCTGTCAAACTCTGAGATTTTCAGACATGGCAGGCTCTAGATTTTACACAGAATGGTTATAAAACAAAAAAGCATCCAGTCGAGGACATGGGGGAATGGTAAGACTCGCCCTGTGCATCATAATTACCTACTCTTTACAAATGTGGTGAGAATAACAATCATCTCAGAACTCACATGAACATGCTTTCAGATGGGCTACAGCAGCAGATGAGCACATTATTTTCCTTACTCTGTCAGCCAAAAACAGAAATCTGAGATAACCATTTGGTGTAAATCCCATCCAAATTTATATGTTGACGAAGAATCTCTGATGAAATAACGTACAGCCTATCATTATATATGAGCATTCTTAAATCATCTGCCTGTTTTACCCCAGTTCCAGAACCTTGAATGACCTTTTTGACTTTTAGCCCCTTGGTGAATGAAGAACTGTGTTAGCATTCAGGAAACGTCAGCAAACGTGTTGTTTGGAAATGTCAGCGTTCAGTCCAAAGTAAAAAATTAACATAAAGTGAGCTGATTTTACCACGTGGTAATAAAGGAAACTTCACCTGTTGATTATGAAGCACTGGTGAGTTACCTCAGATATTTCTCAGCCTTAGGAGAGGGTGTAACAACCTTGTTACCTGTCAGTCTGGATCATACCAGAGCTCCAGCTCATGCAGGAACTTTCCTCGGTTTCACTTCATTGTCTGTTTTTTTTTGCCAGAAACTATTACACCAGACTCAATTAGTAGAGAAAACTGTCTGAGAAAAAAGAAGCTAAATGATTTTTCATTATATAGTAAATTACGTTACACTGATTAAATCTGGGTGAATATATTACATTTGACGCAGATGCCATTTGCAAAATCGGATTAAGATAAACTACTCGATGTCCTATGGCAGATGCTAGAACTTAAAAACTGACGTTTCTAAATACGCTGTCACAATCATGTTAGCAACAGATTAAAAACGATCCGGGAGTCGGTAATGCAACAGGATATAAACAGAGGAAATGACGCAATATAACAGTTGTTTATTTGTTTGATTTAATAAGACACCTAGCTTTTGAATGCTTGATTCTGATTGGTCAGAGGGTATTGATTCGTTTTCTATAACAGCAGCGTGAACAGTAGTGTAATGCCGACTACAAGGTTTGTATTAAACACGCTTGCTTTATAGAAACCACTTAGACCGGGATTTAAAGTAAACCGGAGAAGTTTCCAATGTCAGTGTTTGTAAAAAGAAGTCTACATAATTTCTTGGCTTAAAAAATAGTAAGGCTCATTATTGTAACAGTTGATAAATAGCTGCTGAGCCCTTTGTTCTAAAAAGAAACTCTGCTTCACTTCAGTCCATGTGACTCAACCCCATTGTTTAACTATCTCCAATGACAACTCAACCCCAAAATGGTTTATTCCATTACATAACATAATGGTGTACTGTATTATAGCAGAGGACTCAGTGCTGTAAAGTTGGTGAAGTTAAATTCAGGGGTGACAATAATTCTCCATCCATTCATCCATCCATCTATTTTGAAAAGCACTTATCCTACACAGAGGCCTGGAGTCTATCCTGAGGGACTCATGGCACAATGCGTGGGAAACCCTGTATGTCATCTCTCACACAGCCAATTTAGAGACGCCAATCATTCTACAAGCCATGTCTTTAGACTGCAATAGGGACATCACTTGTCACCAATGTCCTGTCACCAATGATCACCATTTTGTAGCTAATTGTTCAGTTTAATTCAATTGTATTTGTTTAGCGCTTTTAACAAAGATCAAAAAGTTCAAGATTAATATTAGATTTGTATTTAAATGTGTTTGTATTTATCCCCAATGAACAAGCTTGAGGTGACTGAGGCGAATTTGGTAAGGAAAAACTCCCTTAAATGGAAGAGGAAGAAACCTTGAAAGGAACCAGACTTATAAGTGAACCTCATCCTCATTTGGGTGACACTGGGGGTGTGATTATTATAAATTATTTTAAGCACTGGAGAGTGTTATTATGAAGAATGTCCTTTCTACAGTCAGATACAGTCCCACAGTTGTGTGTTGATTAGGAGGTTGTTGTCCTCTAAGACCACATGGAGTTGAATGTCTGAAATCCTCATTTGATTAGCATGAAGCCAATTATCTATCTTTTTGATGTCTGTTATTATTATTATTATTATTATTATTATTATTATTATTATTATTATTATTATTATTATTATTATTAGAATATATTGTACAAAAATGTCTCATATCAAAAACACATATTTGGGATAAGTACTTTTCTTTCCCACTTGAACATCGTTTTGGCTTGTCACCAACGATCTCCATCTTGTCAAACTCACATTCGCACATTTTCACCAAATGTTCAGTGGTTCAAGGACAGTAGTGACGTTTCACAAACTGTCTGAAGAGTGTGATAACCTTAAAAGCTTTAAGAACAGACAGCCGCTAGAAGCTTTATTAGTGTCACGTGGGCTAACAGCACTGCCTAACTGTCCTCTGTCCTTTGTTTCCATGACTGCTGACACGATCTGTGATACAGAATTTCATCAGGATCTTATTTTGTAGGGATGGCTAGTATTCCTTTTACTGCTTATGTACTTTCTTTTATACAAGATGCATGCTAATTAGACATTCTTTGCCTTGGAAAATATAAAGATGAATCAAACACAGCAGTGTGCGGGGATCTGTTTAAATGCAATATGTTATATTATAGAATATAAACACTCGCAACATGCAAATTCTAATGTGTAGAAAAATTCTGTAGCTAATATGTTGCTAAGCTATAAACACTGAAGCTAGCAGTCAGATACCGCAGGCTTGCCTTTGTTAGCTGGTTCATCATAACTTTCAAAGAAGAGTGTATCTTTTTCAAACTCCCTCAGGCTAATCCAGGATTGTTAGCAGCTAACGATACCAGATTAGCAACAGACCAAATTCTGTTCTGGTTTAAGATTTTTAAAAAAATGTTGTCTGTCTGATGATGTTCTGATAAAGCAAACGATTTTCACACGATTATAGTTCCAGTTAATGCTGTACAACATCATGAAACCAGGGCTTTCAGGTTTTTAAGACAGGCAAGCGTGATTGAGGACAATGTCCCGTCCAGAGACAAGCTGTTTTGTTTTGAAGTTTTGTTCAAACCGACCATCGAAAAATACCCTCTCTAATGGATGTTTTTTTTTTTCATTGGTTGTTGCGTTAAATCTTACCAAGATAGTGCTATTTTCTGATTGGCTATTGTGTAGCCTCTTTTTTTTGATTGGCTGATAAGTGTCAGGCTCGACTAAGAACTCCAGGGGAGACTCGCTTGATTCCTGCACGGTTCCATAGAGACAATGGTGCGGACTGATACATTTTGGGCGCTGCGGCAAATATCATATATTAAATATATGATAAATAGTCAAAAAGTTTTTTTGCGTGAGAAATACGATGTGTGGCGGGAGAGCGTGACAAAAGACCAAAATGCGTGACTGTCACTCTCAATGTCACTCTCAATGTGTGACACTTGACACTGTGACAAGTTGACAGCCCTGATGAAACAATTTTGTTCCTGTCATTACTTATGTTTTAGCAGCTCCCTCACCAGCCTCTTTCTCTCTTCTGTTGTATAGATACAATAACATATAATAATAAGCTCATTGACATACACCTGTGATCCGCCTTGCAGCCAGAACTGCTGTTTTGCAGCTCTGTATAATAGGATAACTAACATTTAATTAACATGAATACAACGCTGCTGCAACATTTGAAGCTGTAGGAACGTTAACACTATATTTTTGTAGTTTTTTTTTTCTTTGAACCTTTTCAGTGTTCATTTTCAGTCTTTAAGGCTTTTCAGTCTGATTGAGCCCTCAATCAGATTATTAAATGTAAACAAGTCTATTGTGGTACATTTGAAAGACTAGACAGATGAACATAGATGACAGGTGACCATTATTATCATTTTTTAAGGATATCTAACATACTTCTTTTTTAAAATGTGAGAATACCTTTATCTACTTTTATAAGTAGCGCTGAGTATGCGTTTCTGTCTGCTATCCAGTTGCAGTAGTTTCTAGTTTATTATGATCCATTTACTTGGAAGTTATATTGTATTTTGTATTATGAAATTTTGTCTGTTTCTGGTAACAACTCCAATGTAAATCTTGAACATATAACGATTGCTTTATTTGTCACCGAAATTGCGAATCAAACGTACCTGTGACGGATAATTTTTTTTACATGTCTTATGAGACATGTTTGTTTTTTTCTAATTTCCGCCATGCTGGTGCGAAACAGAAAACCATTTCACAAAAAAGATGAAAGAATAGAAGGTGTGCAGGCTGCAGAGAGAAGTATAACATCGAGACTCGCACTTTAAATTGTGAACTGACTGCATCCAACAAATGAGGTGGCAAGAGCACAAGAAAAATATCTGGTTTTAGATTTAACATTTCTTGCCATTGATGCTTGCAGAAGGGTCGTACATATGGCACACGGCCTATAGACGAGAGTGAGTATAGGGTGTACACAGTGAAATACGAGACTGTTTGCCGGTAGGTCAGTAAGTCACTGAGTCAAAGGGCCTCTTCTGTAAAAGTGTGTGTGTGTGTGTGTGTGTGTGCGTACGTCTATCTAAAGAGTCGCCTGAGAACCCAACCGGCTGCTGGCAGTAATTTAGGACGGCTCAGGAGTTCTTGGAAAGAGGGTTGTATGTACTCTTTATGTAGTCTCTCTTGTAAGTCACACAGTGTATTAACTTGCGATAAATAAATAAATAACACATCACCAAAAAGTCAGGATTTCATTTCAAATTTCATGATTCCTCAAAATACCTACCCTACCTCTAAACAAATTACAAATTTTTCCAAGCAACTGAGTCAACAGCGTCCCAGTGTGTGGTGAACCAGTGTGTGTAGCAGTGCCTGAAACACGTGTACATGATACACTGATTCACCACCTAGGGAGCTAGAGAGCTGATTGAAACACACCCCAGGTTTTCTCCTCTAGAAGGCAGCTGTTAGTCTGGATTTTTTTTTTCCACCATTTCATCATGCAGTCACACAATACACACTACAGCATGGAGTGTCAGGTGTAAATGACAGGGCTGTGTAGAGTCAGGCAGGGATTAATGGCATGACTAATTCTAGAAGAAATGTCATGTTTTCCTATATATTATCAGTATATCTATTTCAAATAACATTTCAGAGAGTTTGTTTAAAAGCTCAGTTCAACTAACAAATATATATATATATATATATATATATATATATATATATATATATATATATATATATAAATAAAAAAAAAAATTAAAGATGAAGCATGAAATGCATTGACTTTTAAAAAAAGAAAATAAACCAGGCAAGGTGAAAAAAATGTGTGTTTATTTATATGCATTATGTGCGTATATTTATCTCTATTATACCTATTAAAATTAATATATATTAAAAAAAGAAATGAAAATGAAGAAACAAAATAAACAAAAGACAAAATAAAAACGACAAGAATGCTAAAAGTAAAATAAAAAAAAATATATATAAATAAATGAAAGGAATATAGGAAAGAAAATTAAAGAAAATGAGAAATAATAAAGAATAAAATAACAAATAAATAAATAAATAAATAAATACATAAATACATAAATAAACAAATAAACAAATAAATAAATAAATAAACCAGACAAGGAAATAAAGACGTTCCTTGTTTTTGTTTTGTATCTCTCACCCAAACCGAAAATTCTGGGTTCTGTCTCAAATCATGTACTAGCCCCCTAAATAGTATGTCTAATATGAATGAGTAACCGTAGTAACCGTGTCATTCGTACACACTATCAGTTGCGGTTTGGGACGTTTCCTTCAAACACGCTGGAAAAGACAGAAAGACAGCCACGCCTTCATGACACAGATCCTCCCTTGGTCTAAACCCCGCCCATCTAACGCTCCATTGGTGCGTTTCTAGCACGAGATCGATCCGATTGGTTCTTACGGTTGTCAATCGTACTTTATTCGTTTTAATTTATTTTCCGGTGCTCGTGTTTCTGTGGGTACTAAAGGGAGAGAGGAAGTGAATAATTTAAATGTCTCAAACAGCGAAAAGAAACGGAAGGACACAACAGCGGGTGTTGCTTGATACCAGAAGAGTCGTTTTTTTTGGACAACTTTGTGATGTCAGTTGTCAGTCGTGCCTTTGTTTACTAACGCTTTATAAACTAGGTGTATGAATTAATAGCGTTGTTTTGTTTATGTAATAGATTAAGCGGTTATGGTGCTTTATAGGAACGAATCTTATGTCAGTGTGAACAAAAGAAGATCAACGGTGTCCGTCTATTGGGAAGAAACCGGTTTAACTCCATAAAGACGCGGTGTGGTTCTTTATATACAGTCAAGATGGCAACAATAATAACAACAGCTAAAGGACTGAACACTGAAGAGACCGACACATCAAACAGCGCTACATTGTCTACAATGGCAGCATCTTTAGCTTTAAACAACAGGGTTTACTCTCTGGACGACCTCGAAACAGTGGCCACTGTCGGTGAGTTCATGTTAGTACACTGAAATCTCACCAGGAAACTTTATAGCACTTTTTTATTTTATTATATCTTATTATATTAATTTACAATAACAAATGGTGACAGATAATAAAATGCAAATGCCATATTATTCAAACTTAAAGTAGTCACATAACATAAAGGAAAGAAAAAAAATAATACAATTTTTCGAGCAATAGAATTAATTTAGAAAAGAGGATATAAATAAAATACAACAGCCTTGTAACCCTAAGGCCATAGTTTTGACAGCTTTTTAAACACAGTGTTCGCCTCACACCTCCAGGGCTGGGGGTTCGATTCCTGCCTCCACCTTGTGTGTGTGGAGTTTGCATGTTCTCCCCGTGCCTCGGGGGTTTCCTCCGGGTACTCTGGTTTCCTCCCCCGGTCCAAAGACATGCATGGTAGGTTGATTGGCATTTCTGGAAAATTTTCTGTAGTGTGTGAGTGAATGAGAGTGTGTGTGTGTGCCCTGCGATGGGTTGGCACTCCGTCCAGGGTGTATCCTGCCTTGATGCCCGATGACGCCTGAGATAGGCACAGGCTCCCCGTGACCCGAGGTAGTTCGGATAAGCGGTAGAAAATGAATGAATGAATGAATGATTTTCAATTGGATAATGTTTGGTTTCTTTTCAGACCACTTTGCATTTTTAATGGATATGAAACTTAACTTAATATTAATTTGGAAGAATAACTTAAAAATAATTTCAACGTTTTACTTTCCTTGTAAAAAAAAAAAAAAAAATTAATATCCAGAAAAAAGACTTTTTGTCCCTCATAATGATTCAAAAACATGTTCGACATCGATTCTAAAAAAAAAAAACAAGTGTAAATACAATCAAAAACAAGGTGCACAGCAGATTCTGTACTTATATTACAGAATGTATAAGAATCTGAGATATTATTTTTACATTTTTGTAGAAATTGGTTTGATGGATAAATTAGGTGTATAATTTTAAAATATACTTCATGTACTACTAAAATACACTATAATTTTATTGTTAATGCAATACTTATTATTTTAAGTCCAAACCAATTTCCAATAAATATTCTGAAAAAAGGCACAATACTGCAGGAGGAAACTTTATATCACTGGTCAATTCTACACCGGACAACTGACACGCTGTGTCGTTTGTGTCCTTCCTCTGCTCAGATTGGTCAGCAGCTCTGACAGTAGCTTTATTTTAAATCGGTATTACTGCACCGGTTTTAAGACTGTTGGTATTCACAGGGACTTGTATGATTAAAAAAATGTGTTGTTATTTAAGAAAGATTCTAACCGCAGCACGGCTGAATGCTCAAATCTGTCAGAAGATTATTTTCTAATGCATTATTTTTGTATAACTTAGTGTAGAAAGTAGTTCTGTGTCAAATTCGAACAGTAGGTTAATATTAATATGCATGCTAGAAAATATGTCGTTGTTTCTATAGTAACAGATGCTTCAGGTAATCTACACTTTTATGATATAATAATAAACCAACGTAAAAAATGGCTTGTTGTTTTTTCTGCGCCACACAACCCATAGTCTGGGTAGTGTTATTCTTTCAAAACGTATAATTGTTGATATAGTGATGCATTATTTATTTATGAAGGAGTCTCCAGTGTCAGAATTTCATCAGTCAGTCATTTCTCTACTATGGAAAGTCTTTAGGGCAGAGATCTCTGTGTTTTGTCATATGAAATAATGAAAACCTGCTATTACTCTAATGTTACAGGGGTCTTGTGGAAACTAATGATGTCATCATCGTCGGCTAAAACACCTTCGCAGGATACTTTTCTTTCTAAACAAGTGTAGACCCGAGTACGTCATGTTTAAAGTGAATCACTCAATAGTTCCTGTGCAACCGAACTCACACCACTTCCTACAGGAAGTCTCGGGTTCAGAACCATGCTGCGATTCCTGCTGAAAAAATTTCAGATTGGTGACATTGCATCATGTGTGGAGAAATAATTGCACAATTCCACTAAACAAACCAGTGTTGTGTCTAAAATGGCTTACTGTTCTACTATGTTTTGTGTACAGTCGTCTGCATTTCCTAGATTAGTAAACACTTTTGAGTGAAAGGGCAAGGTTCCAATGTGCGTTCATGACAACAATCACGAGGCAGGCAGAAACTTTTTCGGCTGTGTGTTTAACGTTGCTTCACGTTTTACAGCGTGACTCAGAAACATTACGCATGGAGGTTTTATTTAATAATTAGCATTTTTTATATCACGCAGTTGTCCAAGTGTGAATATTGTCGCTCACGCTAATTTCAGTTTGTGTACCAACGATGTAAAGCACCTGATTAAAAGCTGGATGTGGTTACAAAAATATTTGAAAATGATTTATAACTTTTGCAAGTAAACTTTTTAAAATAAAAAACAAGTTCTAGAACAATTCGGTTTTAATAATTTGAATTAAAAGCGACCTGTTGTGAGCTCATTCTTCCGAAGTCTCATTGAGATGCGCTGTTCTAACAGGGTCTCAGAGGTGATAAATTCACCATATTTTTAGACATGTTAGTGATGTGAGTTTTTCAGCAACAGTGTTTCTGGGTGCTGACATTTCCTCCTACTCAGAAGAGAGACTTCCTCACCATAATCGCAGCTCCAACACCTTTTAATTAGTTTCATTCGCCACGTTCACGCTCCGTTGCCACAAGTGTTAAAAAGCCATATTCTTTGTGCATTTGCGTGTCTGTGTGTAAAGTCTTTCTGAGAATGAGTGAAAAACATAGAAGCTCTTGTGGTGAAGTGCAACAACAATTCTTTCTCTTTTCAAAGTCTCCAATTTTCAACAATTTAAAAAGCCCCAACTAGGAATCTTATCTTAAAAGCGATTCAAGACGTCAGAGCAACTCTGAGTAAAGGAAAATACAACAGCATTTATCTTATGAAAGAATAAAAAACAATTGCCTGATGTGGCTTTGACTGAAAGTCCACATGAGCCATGTTTTAGTAAACAGTCATCAGGAAATATGTTCAAATTCCCTTCAAATGTTAATAAGATTATAATTTTACAGACAGATAATTAACATTAGAGGACACTATTCACAGGAGAGCAGGAACACCATTTTAATGTTGAACTTGAGTGACCGATTTTTATTTACAGACCGTTCCTGTATCTGAGATTTCCTTCAGATTTTCTTCACAGAAATAATGACGCAACAACAAAACAGCTCTGTGAGGAAGCCTCTGGAGTTAGCTTAATGCTAAACCTCCTGATTCCTGACCTCCTAATGACAGACCTCCTCTCATAGGTTTATCTTCCCAAAATATTTCGGAAAATAGCCTCTAAACGTAGGACTTAGATGCAAACAATAAAATGTGGCATTTTGTTTAAATATTTTTGTTTGAAAGTATTATGAAAATGTAAGTAGAACTGAAACAGTGACTCAAGTAGAGACAGAACAGAGAGAGAAGCATGCTGACACTGTAGACAAATTATTTTTAGTCATGTTATTTGTGTGTGTGTGTGTGTGTGTGTGGTAGTGGTACTCCTTGTGGCCTCTTTGGTCAGTGGTGTGTGAATTTGAAAGGACAGCCCCTCCTCTAGGGTCTGAGGGATGGGATCTAGGTCATGTTAGGATACACACACACACACACACACACACACAATCTCACACATACACACAATCACACGCACTCAAACACCTACACACATATACACACACAGTCACACACACAAACACCTACACACACAATCTCGCACACACACACACAAACACCTACACACATATGCACCACGCACACACTGTATATATAAGTTATGTCACAGTTTCGTACTTGCTAGTGCTAACATGTTCTCTACCTGTTTAAAGAGGTTTGATGATAACGATGCTGTTTTACTGCCGTAAGCACTGACGCTTTTGTGTGTGTGTGTGTGTGTGTGTGTGTGTGTGTGGTGTTCTAAAGCTTATATAGACTGAAAATAAATGATGCTGCTCAAACGATGCTACTCTGCCTATTCCATAACCTTCAAATGTTCAACCAGCTCATTTGCCTCTCAGCCTAAACTCGCAGCATGTCATAAAATGAACACGAGGTCATTTTCATTCGTGGCGTCTCTGAAATTAAAGTAATTTGACGGCATATATTACACAGAACGCTTTTATTCGATCAATTCGCTATCATTCAAATTTTTTTTGTTTCTGTAATATGAACGTGGAATTTTTAGAAGGAGTGACAGGACTTTGTGTTCTTAAATATGCAGTAGGTAAAGTTTATCAAAAAAAAAAATGTTTTTATATTTTTTTGCTTTTACTCAGTGACGCATAGCGGTTCAAGTGGAATTAGCATGTTAAATAAACTAAAGTTAGCATGAAGTTAGTGTTTGTTCAGAAGCAGCTAAAATATGAAGGTGTTTATCTTCAACCATTAAAATTCCTTGTTAAGGTTATCAACTGAGAGAAAAACACACAACAGAGAGCTCTGATTAATACGCTTGCATTTAATTCTGACTCATTTGTTAATCACACTGAATAAACGCATCTGCCAAGTAATTCGATGTTAATGGATGCGTGTGGGGAATTCCACTGTGGAGGAAAAAATAGTTTTTAAAGGATATAACTCGGAGACCTCCAGCTGAACCGCAGCAGAATGACAAGCGTACAGCATTAGGCCTAGCATAAAAAATCCAATTTGCTGACTCTGTGCTCGGACGCCACGGATTTACAGCCTGTGACGAATCAGTTACGCTCTCATCTCAACGGTCTTGTTACAGATTTTAACATTACCATGATTAAGAAAGAGGTCATTTTCATGAATCAGCTGTATCTACCGCTCCCTCATTTTTTGGCTTGACATGAATCACAGCAGATTGTAGGTGCGGCGGAGAAGCGATGCGTCACGCTTTTATGATTTACAATTTCGAGAAAGCTGAGGTAACGTTCTCCAGGATATAAGGAAGCTTTTCTGTAACACTATATAAATATGGAAATAGCTGTCAGACAGGAACTGGGTGGTACTGGGAAACGTCTGCTACAAGCACACACACATGGACCAGTTGAGGAAGACAGTGCTGTTTAGGAGATCCTTGGGAAAAAAAAAACGTTTGCCAAACGGATTAGGACGGTCACTGCGGTATTAACGGGCGTGTTTAGTTTTAAGAATGACCCACGTTGCTTGGAATTGACCAGGAAAATATTCTGCGGTTCAGTCGGATTTGCGTCTGCCTTTCTGAGAGTTTTTGTTTCTAGCTGTACAGCGTTTGTGCATCATTTATTAAGTGGAAAAATTATGTCCACCCACCAGAATAAATTAAAATGAAGGCTCCATTGAAGTAACGCGACTGTGTTTCAACATAATGAATCTTTTATTGAATGGAAGTTGCTCGAAGCCATGTTGTAGTGTTTATAACGATATGAAATTTGCATCTCATGATTTTTTAATGGAATAATGAAAAGGGTCCTTTTTTTATTAGAGAACATTTACAAGTTAGTGCTCACACAGATGAAGAAAACGATTCAAAACCGTGTAGGATAAAATATATCACGTCGAATTCTGAGAAAGTTAGACTGTAATGTTATAAAAAATAATATTCCTGCAATATTCTGAGAGGAGATGATCTGAAACGGGGTTGTTTTTCAATATGTCTGTGAAGATTCAGTTAGCAGTCCGTGCTATGTGCAGTTACCGTGTGGTGTTTTTTCTTAGTAATGTTTCAAGGCATCTGAGAGAAATGTTGATATTCCCAATGTGCTTGTTCGGTTTTTTGCTAACGTTCTTTCGTCTACAAGGCAACTTCTTGCAAGCTAAAAAAAAAAAAATCACCTCAGAAATTAGCCGAACTCTGCTTCGATCCCAAAGAAAGAGTGTCCTCACAGGTGACTACTTAAAGAGCAGATTTATTGTTAGAGTTATTTGAATAAAGTCAAACTCTACATTATATATCCAAAGGTTTTGGGACGTCTGCCTTTACATTTACATGAACTTTAATGACATTTTATTCTTAATCCATAGGGTTTAATATGGAGTTGGCCTGCACTTTGCAGTGCAGCTATTACAGCTTAAACTCTTCTGGGAACGCTTTCCACAATGTTTATCAGTGTCTTAATGGGAATTTTTGACCATTCCTCTAGAAGCGCATTGATGTTGGACGAGAAGGCCTGGCTCGCAGTCTCCACTCTACTTCAGCCAAAAAAGGTGTTCTTCTGGGTTGTGGTGCAGGCCAATTAAGTTCCTCCACACCAAACCTGCTCATCCATGTCTTTATGGACGTTTGTTTTGTGCACTGGTGCGCAGTCATGTTGGAACAGGAAGGGGCCACAAAGTTGGGAGCATGAAATTGTTCAAAATATCTTGGTATGCTGAAGTTCATTTAGAACTAAGAGGTCAAGCCCAACCACTGAAAAACAACCCCACACCATAATCCCTCCTTCACCAAACTTTACACATGGCACAATGCAGTCAGGCAAGTACTGTTCTCCTGGCACCCCCCAAACCCAGACTCGTCCATCGGATTGCCAGACAGAGAAGCGTGTGGTTTGTCACTCTAGAGAACACGCCTCCACTTTTCCAGAGTCCAGTGGCTGCGTGCTTTACACCACTGCATCCGACACTTTGCATTGCACTTAGTGATGTAAGGCTTGGTTGCAGCTGCTCGGCCATGGAAACCCATTCCCTAAACTCACTACGCACTGTTCTTGAGCTAATCTGAAGGTTACATGACGTTTGGAGGTCTGTTGCTATTGACACTGCAAAAGTTGCCAACTTCTGTGCACTATAGTGTGTGTGTGTGTTTGCATATATATATATATATATATATATATATATATATATATATATATATATATATATATATATATATATATATATATATATATATATATATATAATATTAGTCAGCAAATTTCTTTTATTCAGTCACATGAACTAAATGAGCTCACTCATAATCTCATGTGCTGCTGCTTACAGCTTTAGACACATGTTATTTATCTCTCTTGCTTGCCCATCGAAGGATTTTCTCTTTACTGCCGTTCGTGAAAAATGTTGCGTCCCAAAATTCCTGCTGATAATCAGGTTCTGTATTTGCACTCCACACAGAGCTTTCTCATGGTGCTGGAATGGTCCGTCGATAGTCTCCATGGCGAAGCGCATTGTTCGTGTTATTGGGGTTATGTGTAAACAGGTAGGAATGTCTGAGACGTGAACGAGAAATCCGAGAGTCTGAGAAGTTCGGAGAACAATATTGTTTTGTCTAGGAAGGCCATTTGGAGAGCTGTTTAAGGAAACAGTCAGCACTTTCCCAGTTGATTGGGTTTAATTTTAACTGGATTTATTTCAATTTGAAACGTGTCTAGACGAGCGGGACCTGGCGGATTAGGAAATGCGTATGAGTAATGGTAAACAGATTATTTACTCTTTTTCAACATTTTGTTATTTTTCACTCTTGTCACATTTAGCATGTCATACATACTTGCGTCGGTTAGATACTGGCTAGCAATGAAGTTACACACCACAGTTAACTCCAGAAGTATTGGCACCCTTCATAACATTGAGTGATTATTTTAAATGTAAGCATGGGGAGATTCTCATGTTCTCAGATTCAGTTTTTAAAGTAACTTGTCCGCTATTAAACTAGTAAAGACCTAGTAAAGTAAAGCAAGTTTTGCCACTGTTTTCAAAACTATTAGCACCCCAGAGTTAACATTTCTAAGGCATCCTGTAGTGTGTAAGAAGATTGAAGACTCCCGGACATCCTGAGTCTTAAATTACTGTTTACTCTGTGTGGATTCGGTTGTTTGTTTTGAGATCGGATGTCATATAACCACTAACCAAGAAGTGATCCTCCTATGTGTTGAACAAGGGAATGTATCCAAATACATGAATTTTAATCTTAAGTTACATCAACAAATTCATTACACACAATTTGTTCTCAAGCCTACTGTAATTAGACTTGCCAGCATTCATCAGACCATGAACACGATTGACTTTTTAATAAAAATACAGATTGGACAATTTATGTCACGTTCGATTTACAGATTTAGAAACAATATCCAAACCACGATCATTTATGATTCATTCAATTTGAAACATCTCCATGCACACTGGTGAAGAATGTCTCAGACGTTTCATATAAGTTCAGATCACACAGCAGAGTCTCGCCTCGAGTTCTGTCCTGGCAACCAGAAGTCAGTGGTGGCTCAAGTGGTTATGGCTCTGGGTTGTTGATTGGAGGACAGGGGGGGTTAAAGCCATAGCACTGCCAAGCTGCCGCTGTTGGGCCCTTGAACAAGGCCCTTGACCCTTTCTGCTCCATGGGTGCTCTCTATGACTTCTAGTATCAGTACCACTTTACACTTTCTGATACAAAGGGCTTGGGGGATTCCTAGCAACAGCCCAAGCGGTATTTCCATGTCACCATAACGAAAGTGAAGATCGATATGTACCTGTTCTGCAAAATTTAGTGAAACTATACATATGGATAAAAAGTACAACGCGTCATTGGAAAATTGTTGTGGTAGAAAACAAACAAACCAGAGCATGCAGTGTTCCTGCTGTGTTAACTGCATAATCATTTCGAATTATTGCTTATTAATAGTAATTAATTAACTAAGTGCATTGTGTGCCTCAGTTAAAGGTTAACTCGTATGTTTACTGGAAATAAAACCTGGGCATGTAAGTAGCTCCTTGAAGCTTTGCTTAGCATGTATTATTTTAGGAAGTCCAGGTCGACCTCACTCTCGCACTAGATCATGTGTGTAGTGTTGAATCTCCTACTCAACATGGTCCTCTGTATGGGAGCCGCCAACAGTCTCCATACACTTATCTCGCAAGCACACACTCTCTTTCTCTCTCTCTCTCTCTCTCACCCTATGGTTCCATCTCTCTATCGTTCTCTCCATGGTACTCGCTTTCTCTGTCTCTCTGAATTGATCTCTATTGTTCCATATCTCTCTCTGTCTCTCTCTCTCTGTCTCTTTCTTTCTCTCTCCATGTCCATATGGACACGGTAAGAGGGAAAAGGTCTGCTGTAAATGGTGCTCTGTAGTCATGCTGGGCTCGCCCCGGTCCCTCTGTGCTGCTTGGCCTCTGTTTCATTCTCTCAGCTGTGGGAGAGCGACTAGCGCCATCAAGATACACGTACTCGCTTAGTTGCTGTGGTGACGGTGCTTTTGTTTGCACGGAGAGACGGACGCCGAAAAAGGTGTCCACCCTCTCCAACATCCCAAACCCTTCTCCACTTCTTTCACACTTTTATACAAATAGTCGATTGCCTGTGCAACATAAGTAGACGGACAGCCACTAATTATCTTCACTAGAGGTCAGTAGTATGAAGATGTACACATCTTTTACAACATCGAGGCAAGTCTAAATAGGAAAAAGCAACAGTGACCTATCAGATCAAAGCATTGGGCATTGTCTTATACTGTAATGCGTAAATCTGAATTACTGCTTTAACATCGTCATGCCAGTTAAGGCTTATTACGTCTCTTTTTTTCATCCAGATTAGATTATTGTAATGTACTGTACTTGGGTGTTTCACAGTCTCTATTGTCTCGTCTTCAACTTGTCCAAAATGCTGCTGCTAATTGTTGCTATTGTTAACTGGAACAAGGAAGAGGGAACATATTTCACCAGTGATGATCTCTCTTCACTGGCTTCCAGTTAAATTCCGTATTCATTTTAAGACACTGCTGTTTGTCTGTAAGGGTCTCCATGGATTGGCTCCATCCTATATCTCTGATCTCCTTCTGTTACAATGTAATTTCTCTAGGGAACTTCGGGCAACTGGTAGTCTTCAGTTGACTGTTCCTAGGACTCGACTGAAATGGAAAGGTGATCGCGCCTTTTCAGTGGCTGCTCCACAGTTATGGAACAAGTTACCACCCTATACAGTATAAGAACAGCACCAACATACGCAGATTTTAAGTCTCTTCTTAAAACGTATCTTTTTACTGTTGCGTACGATCATAGGTAAGCTCACTGGTATAACCTTAGTCTATTATCTGTTGTTGTGTCCTATGTTGACTTTTGCATTTTGTATTTTATTATATGCTTAAATTCTGTACAGCACTTTGGCCAACAGCTGTTGTTTTTAAATGTGCTCTATAAATAAAGTTGACTTGACTTGACCTGACTCTTTGAAAAGGGCATCCAGTGTCAGTGCTTTGTAACAGTCATGAGAAATTCTACTGGAAATTCTTCATTTGGTGTTAAAGGAATACAACACCTCAGGATGTGCGGTCATTGGATAAAACTCATCTTCATGGTGCTAACAGTATATATTAACCTTCCCAGACCCGCACACTTCAGTGGGTTTTGTTCTTCACTTATTTCATTGACGCTCTATAATTAATTTTTCTATTCAGTTATACAGGTTTTTTTTTTTGATTCCGACCTTCTTTCTTTAGCTAGCACTACTAGCTTGTTCTTTGTTTGTTCATCTACCTGACTATTGTGTTAGACCTTTAACCCAAAGTGAACCATGTCAGAGAAGAAAGGGATAATTGTTCAGGCGTGATGTCTGAGTGAGCACGGAGACGGAATCGCCTTTTGTCGCCAGAGATTTATACAAAGCCAGGGGTTCGGTGACGGCTTCCTTTCTGAAGCTTTTAAAAGCACGGGCTAATGTCATTTACAGCACGTTGAACTGTGTGAGCTGCGAGTGTTTACAGTGTTGGAGCTATTGTTCCTGTGATTCTCTGCTAGACATTTGAGTAGAGGTTAAGCACACTGTTGAAAGTGTTTTTTTTTTTGTTTTTTTGTTTTTTCCTCTTTTGATTACTACACAAGATGTTGAGAAAGTGCCGAGTTATCAGATAATGATCAGACGCCTTGGGAAGGTGGACGGGTCGTAAAACTAATCATCTAATAGCAGCTCTCATGCCCTTTACTGTGTATGTGTCTCTTTGACAGGCACAGGGACGTTCGGGAGAGTTTTTCTGGTCAAGGACAAGAAGACGAGGAGTTTCTTTGCCCTGAAAGCCATGAAGATTCCAGACGTCATCCGATTAAAACAGGAGCAGCACGTTCATAACGAGAAGGAGGTTCTGACGGAGGTGAACCATCCCTTCCTCATCCGGCTGTGAGTGCGACTTGGATTTCAAACACACCAAAGAAACTCTTAGGCCAAATCATAAATGGCTTGATAATTAATAATTAATAGTGCAGCATAATAGCTGTATACACCCTACCTAGTTCCCTGGGTTCATTTCTAAGCTATCCACAAGATCTCATTGAGCACCTTCCCTTTGTATATGTGTTGACATGTGTTTCTAAAGTCGCTGAGTGTGTGTTTTGTGTATTCTGCTATCACAAGCCACGTTTCTGTGGACAGGTTTTGGACGCACCACGACGAGCGCTTCCTGTACATGTTATTGGACTATGTGCCCGGCGGCGAGCTGTTCAGCTACCTGCGCAACCGTGGCCGCTTCAGCAACGGCACTGGACTCTTCTACTCAGCCGAAATAGTGTGTGCCATCGAGTACCTGCACTCCAAAGAGATCGTCTACAGGGACCTGAAACCCGAGAACATCCTGCTGGACACAGAAGGCCACATCCGCCTCACCGACTTTGGCTTCGCCAAGAAACTTTCCGACCGGTACGCCGACACACACTTACACATACAGATCAACTGCCTAGCGACAATATCAGAGCATTGTTTTATGTCTAAAAGAAATCCTCTCAAATTTGTCCTCCAGCAGTTTAGCATTATAGAGCCAATTCTGAACAAGCTTCGCACGACCTCTATTATTTAGCGTTTGAGTGAAACATAATAGATCTCCAGGGGTGGATGGGTTTGGCAAGCCTGACGTACTGTAGAAACTGTTTCATCCTAATAACTACCTATGTCTTGCTTTTATTTTCGTCCTTGCTTCCAGCAGTTTCAGAGCTCCTTACTGAGTTGTTTGGGTTCTATTTGTGTCCTTGGTGTGTTTTTCCCCATCAATCCTAAAGTCTTCAGGAATCACTACAAAGATCTTGCTGTCAGTCACTACAAAGATCTTGCAGTTTTTTTTTTTTTTTCAACAAATAAAGCAATAGTCAGACAAACATTTCCAAACCGAGTCCTGAGTAAAGGCTTGAAAATGGTTGCAAACATAACGTTCCTTTAACGCTGTGAAAATACGTCACGATTTTATAATTATTTGCTTTACAACTCGTTCAAATGGACCGGCCCTCTCTGGTGAATCCCAGAGAAATTCAGGTAGCAATCAACGCTAAGTGTGTGTTTACATTGCAATTTCAGTCATGCTCAACAAGTGTCTGTGTAATTTATTAACACATCTGAGGAAAATGCTAATATTCTCAACATTCCTGTCACGTTTTTATTGTCATTTCGCCTTCACATCGTTTATAGTTTATACTTCCTGGCTATGTTGGCGCGATAAAACTGAGCCTTCAGTCATAGCTAGTTTGTGGTCAGAGTGGTTTTGTGGTTGCCTAGCAACAGCGGTTGACCGTAATCGTCACCGCACCGTTATAGGAATGTAAACACTTCGTGGATTCATTCGTATGATTGCCAGAAAACTTGGCATATTGACTCATGCTTATTACTTACTCCACCAATGTAATATTGTACGCCGTCAACCTACAGATCTATAAATAATTTGATTTTTCAATTTTGGAATTAAAATTAGACCGCTGTTTAGTGACATTAATTGTGTCTGTGTGTGACACAAATATAAAAAGTCATTTACACTCACTCATTTTCTACCGCTTATCCGAACTACCTCGGGTCACGGGGAGCCTGCGCCTATCTCAGGCGTCATCGGGCATCAAGGCAGGATACACCCTGGACGGAGTGCCAACCCATCGCAGGGCACACACACACACACACTCATTCACTCACGCAATCACACACTACGGACAATTTTCCAGAGATGCCAATCAACCTACCATGCATGTCTTTGGACCGGGGGAGGAAACCGGAGTACCCAGAGGAAACCCCTGAGGCACGGGGAGAACATGCAAACTCCACACACACAAGGTGGAGGTGGGAATCGAACCCCCAACCCTGGAGGTGTGAGGCGAACGTGCTAACCACTAAGCCACCGTGACCCCCAAGTCATTTACAGTTTTAACTTAGTAATAACTAATAATGGTTACAATACACAGACATTGGTAGAAAACTGAACATCAGCAGATATCTTAGAAAGCATCGAAAGTTGTCATACCGATCAACCTAGACGTAATAACGAGTAGAAAGAAAGACTCTTTCATGGCTTGTATGCTCGCCCTGTCTGCCTTCACTGTTATTTATCCCTGAAGAGAGAGGCAGCAGGAACCAAATAACCTTGGTGAAATTGAAAACTCCACCAACAGGACCAGCAGGGCAACTGGAAGTATCGCTGAAGTTTAAAAAAAAAAGAAGAAAAAAAAAACCCGGGGAAAAAAAGCTGTGTGTGTTTTCGGTGCACAAGCTGATCCATGTGGCATGTACATATATTTGGCAGAGATTTAATTTTTGCCCATTACAGACTGTGGAGTAGATTCGGAGAAGGCTGTTCTCCATTGTGCAACTGACCCAGATTCTGAAACTAGCAGCACCGAGAAGGTGACTATCGAATTCTGTACTGTATTAATACTGCCACCCGGTGACTGCTGTGTGTTATGGCGAGTGCTGTTTAGATAGGAGTTTGATCATACTGTATAGTCATATATTGTTGGCTGTCGTCATGCGGTTTGCCAGATAATCACCACATCTTCTGAGCTACTTCAGGTCATTATCTGTCCTGAAACTGCTATCAACCTTTTTTTTTTTTCTTTTTCTTTTATGTCTTGACTGAAAATGCTGTATGAGTCACTTGAGTTTGACATCTATAGTGTAGCTTGTACTGGGATATGATTAAAGGGTTAATAATACCAGTTAACCATCTAAAAAAAAACAATTGTTTCGTCGATTAAAAACCATTTAGTTTGACTGACATGGCAGACGACCAATCACAGACGTATTTTTGTCTTCTTTGAGTCTCTTTCAAATTAGGATTCCTTTTCAGTGACCGTTTGAAATGTTTATTATTTCCCAGTTTCTTTGTCCTGTGTCAGTACACGGCAGCCTATCAGCTTGCGGCCGTCAACAGTCTGAAGGTTGCAGCCAGAAAAAAGTACAAGAAACATCACACATGAGACGATCAATTGAGACTTTCATTACTCTGTCACAGCGGGTGATGGGGTGAGCAGGAAGACTATTGTCATGATGTATGTCGTCTACGTGTGTGTGTGTGTGTGTGTGTGTGTGTGTGTGTGTGTGGACGGGATGGTCAGATCTAATAGTGCTCTCTGGCTGAAGAATTATCTTCCATACCTTTCCCATCATGCTTGTCATGGGGGCATGGGGACACACACAAAAGCACCGTCACCACAGCAACTAAGCGAGTACATGTATCTTGATGGCACTAGCTGTTCTCCCACAGCTGAGAGAATGAAACAGAGGCCAAGCAGCACCGAGGGGCCGGGCCGAGCCCAGCATGACTACAGAGCACCATTTACAGCAGACCTTTTCCCTCTTACCGTGTCCATATGGACACAATCTCAATTATAACTCGAGTGCTCTTCTCAAAAATTACATCCAGTCGCCTAGAAACACTCCAGAGATGCTGCAACTCTAAACTTTTAGAAAGAAAATTGGTTCTTTTTTTTTTCAAGAGTTCCTGCTTTCCGTGCTGTCGAAAGCAGCATGAGAATGAGATAAAACGCGTCTTTCATTAGCTTTTTTTATTCGATATCAGACGAATAAAAATAAACGGGCTAGTGGTATTAGCATGCGTAGCTAACATGTAACCTAATCCCATTGTTTTGATGATCTGTAAAATATAAATATATTATTTTAAATAAAAGCTATGGTACAAGTATTCCCCTGGCTGATTGGCTAAACACAGACTGATTTGCATAAAGCCACACCCCCTAAATGAGTTTTTTTTTTACCTGGAGGTTGACATTGTACAGTAGGACTGACTGTAGATCAGTAATATGATCATGAGATATCACACCTCACTGATGGGTTAGTTACTCCAGTACCTAAAAGATTGTATTATATATTTATACCTCTGTCTATAGATCCTTTGCTTCTGCGCTCACAAAAATTGCAAATTTCCCTTCCAGCTGTCAAAACACACAAATCCGCCAAGCCGCTAGTTAGTAGGGTGAAGAGGTTCTCTGTGGATTTACCACCTTGTCTACTGTCAATCAAACTGGCAGGATGTTGAGGATGTGAGAGCGCTGTAGTGGGTGGAGATGGTAATCAAATGGCTTTGTGATGAACACTCAGCATATCAATGACCTGTAGGGTCGAGCTGAAGAGTGTTCTTTCTTTCTTTCTTTCTTTCTTTCTTTCTTTCTTTCTTTCTTTCTTTCTTTCTTTCTCCCTCCCCCTCTATCTATCTATCTATCTATCTATCTATCTATCTATCTATCTATCTATCTATCTATCTATCTTTTTTCTTTCTTTCTTTCTTTCGTTCTTTCTTTCTTTCTTTCTTTCACCCTCCCGCTTTCTTTCTTTCACTCTCTCTCACTCTCTCTCTGTCTTTTTTCTTTCCTTCTTCCTCTATCTATCTATCTATCTATCTATCTATCTATCTATCTATCTATCTATCTATCTATCTATCTCTCTGTCTCTTTCTTTCTTTCTTTCTTTCTTTCTTTCTTATTTATTTATTTATTTATTTATTTCTCTCTTTTTTCTTTCTCTCTCTCTCTCTCTCTCTCTCTCTCTCTCTCTCTCTCTCTCTCCTCTCTTTTTTTCTTTTTCTTTCTTTCACCCTCCCGCTTTCTTTCTTTCACTCTCTCTCACTCTCTCTCTGTCTTTTTTCTTTCCTTCTTCCTCTATCTATCTATCTATCTATCTATCTATCTATCTATCTATCTATCTATCTATCTATCTCTCTGACTCTTTCTTTCTTTCTTATTTATTAATTAATTAATTAATTTATTTATCTCTTTTTTCTTTCTCTCTCTCTCTCTCTCTCTCTCTCTCTCTCTCTCCTCTCTTTCTTTCTTTTTTCTTTCTTGCTGTGTCAGAACCCGTGTCAGCTTTTTAACCTGGGTGAATAAATGTGTCATGTTTTTTTCCCCTGTTACTGAGCCGTATAAACAGACCTGTCAGTTTATTAGCGACACTTGTTTAGTGTTTAATAAACTGTCCGATTCAGAGTTAGGGAGAAGGAGATGTGCTCTATGCAGATTCGCCGCTTTATTAGGAAATCGTCAAGTGGACCTAATAAATCTAATAAACCGAGGATATGCGGCACAAATCGTCACTTTAATCTCTCGCTCTCCATTCAGTCTACACAGAAAATAAGATGGAAGAAACATCCTTTTTGTTTTTAACTAGAACTGAAAGCCCTGCTGGCCACAGATACACTAATGTGAAATGTGGGATATATTTATCTTGATCCCTTTCAGTAGAAACATTGTTCATGGGACCAGACTAGACATGTGATACATTAACATAATTGTGTGTGTTTTAAAGTAGGGCTGAAACAATAAAAAATTGTCGACAAATATCTTTGTTGTCGAGTAGTCGTTTGTTCTCACGTGTCCTAATGTAAGAGCCTGCAATATCGCGATTTGACCGCTACGGCGCTGTAGGGCTAGATTGTAATGCAGCTCTAACAAATGCGGTAGAAGAGAACTTTTAAAAGAAGCGCAAATTATGACGGAGTGCAAGCGAATGCGAACAAGCAAGGTGTGGGATCTTTTCTTTGCATTCCTGCCACATCCACTCCATCAGAACGGATCTTCTCTGCTGCAGGAAACATTTGCTCACAAAAAAGAGCAAGCTTGTCACGTGAACATGTTGATATGCTGACCTTTCTTCATTTTAATTCAGCACTTATTTGAAAATCCAAAAAAGGCCAGTGCAGAAAGGACACTGTTACATACTGCTTTTTATTAAACTGAACACTTGTTTTACAAATGAAGCTCTTAATACTGCTGCCAAGAGATGTTTACATTCAAACATATATATATGTCATTTTTTTTTGTCTGTAATGCAGCTGATTCATTTGTGTAAAAAAATTTTTGAAATTAAAAGATAACAGAATATTTAAACAGTGCTTAAAAAGAGAATGACCTGTTTAGTTGGCTCAAAGTTCATTAAAACAACCATTTCAAAAGCTGAAGTGATTTTCTTTTTTTTATATTATAGTTAGAATATGTATAACTCAATGTTTTAACTAATTGAAAAAGCTGAATAATCGTTCAAAACTTACTGATTAGTCGTCAATGACTGACAATAATCGACGATTAGTCGATTAATCGTTCTAATAATCGTTATATTAATCGATTATCAAAATAATCGTTTGTTGCAGCCCTAGTTTAAAGTAAAGGTTAATGTATGTTATGTTCACTCATATTTATGAGTCCAGGCTTATTGAACACTTTTCTCTTGAACGCTTGAAAGGTAAATGTAGGGTTGACATTGAAGTCATGTGACCCGCTGGGGCTGATGGGTATTGCAGTCCTGTGTAAATTTCTATACGGGAAAATAAAAAGTGTCTAATCATGTTTCTTCGTCATTTTCTTTGTCTCTGCAGGACGTGGACTCTGTGCGGCACTCCTGAGTATTTAGCTCCAGAGGTGATCCAGAGTAAAGGTCATGGCCGGGCGGTGGACTGGTGGGCTCTGGGGGTTCTCATATTTGAAATGCTGGCCGGGTGAGAGAGCAAATCCGCACACACTAACACACACAGACAGAAACGCTGGAGCCAGATGAGCGTTGTAAATGTTCACCACTAGAGGGCAGAACGCAGCTAAGACAAACGTGGATCACAGGACTTTTTCTAAAATGAGAAATAACACTAAGATTAACCAGAAAGGACAAGTGAAATATACACATCTGGCTGCATTCAAATTCTCGAAAAACAGACTGCAACCATTTAGAAATGTTCTGTCGAAATCCAAATCAAGTTTCCTGCAAATGCGGAATATACCAGAATGCTATGGTGTCAGAATTGTTTCGTTATTCTGAATAAATATACTATGATCCACAAATAAATATAAAGAGTTTCACAAATATTTTTTAAAATCAACAAATGCACAATAAGCAAACTGTAAATATATGTTACACATTTCACAAAAAGAAATGAAATTCACAAATAAATAAAATGGGATTTGCAAATAAAAAAAATATTTATAAATATTTATATAGCCAATAGACCGTGCCACGATTGGTCAGCGCCACGAGACCGTTGTCCGATTGGCTGGAGTAGACGGTGGGCGGAGTCCACCTATTTGTGGATTCTTGTGCACGTCTTGACGTTAGAAATGTTTCAAATCCACAAACGCACAGAACGCAATCCACAAATGCGTGCAGTGATTCACAATTGCACAAAACGCGATTCACAAATGAGCAGGAAGCCATTCACAAATAAATACAATTAAATATATATTTATAAATATTTTTTTTATTTTTCAAATCCCATTTTATTTATTTGTGAATTTC
Source organism: Tachysurus vachellii (assembly GCF_030014155.1). NCBI lineage: Eukaryota > Metazoa > Chordata > Actinopteri > Siluriformes > Bagridae > Tachysurus > Tachysurus vachellii. Next base: position 12,679,154 of record NC_083483.1, read on the forward strand.
ATTTCTTTTTGTGAAATTTGTAACATATATTTACGGTTTGCTTATTGTGCATTTGTTGATTTTAAAAAATATTTGTGAAACTCTTTATATTTATTTGTGGATCATAGTATATTTATTCAGAATAACGAAACAATTCTGACCCCATAGAATGCATCTTCATCAGCATAGATTAGCATAGAATTATTTTGCTCCATTCTCTCTCTCTCACTCACTCACTCACTCACTCACTCACTCACTCACTCACTCACTCTATCACCTTTGATTGGTTAAACTCACAGTTTTACACAAAACCCACATGTTCTGTGTAAGCGAAAGCAAACACTTTCCTGCTCGCAAGGGCGGCGGTGAGGGGATGTTGGACGACTGCAGCTGTTCCATGGCTCAGGACAGATGTGTCACCTGACATCTGCCCTGTGTTTGTCTGTTTGTGGCAAGGATTTAATTATTTAAGAGGAGTGTAAATACAACAGCTGGTACAAAAATAACAAAGCTCTTTAAACAATGCCAATGGGTCCAGTCGTCTCAGAAAAAGGGTTCGATTTCTAAACCGTAACACTTCTTTTTCTGGAACATCAGATGCATCGTTGCGAACAGATTTAAACTAGAACCTTTCGGCAAAGCTGCTTCGGTAAAGATTTCTTTTTTAATTCCGATTTTTATCACAACGATTTCATTGCTTCGACATTGACTTCAGTTTCAACACGCAGCAAAGCAGACTTTTAAATAAAGAGTTCACTTAGTTACTCATCCTTTTATCTGATTCTTTTCAAGAAGATAATTGTCTAATTACGTCTGGTCGATATTTATTATCATCGAGCCAACCTGAAAAAGCCTGGAGCTTCATTTATACAGAAATCCTGTTTGTCCAAAAACCCATAATCAGATCTCATCCCCTGATTGTTCAGCTCTTTGGTGAGATATTAGTCTACATCTGGTCATGAACGCTGCTGCTGCTGCTGCTGCTGTTGTTATTTTTCAAACCTGACCTCCAGACACCCTCGTAAGCACCCGCCCATGACCAGTGTACACAGCTTCACAACACAAGCTTTTCATTTCTGGCTGTCCGGCTGGGAAGCCCAGCAGCACTACTGTTCCGTTGTCCCGCTTGTTGCGCACCTACAAAGACAAATCACCTCACCGTCACACACTAACTCAGAAGCACTGTGCTTTTCTTGGCAAGAAAGGAGTTTGTTCAGAAAATATAATGCATCCGAATAAAAAGGCTCCTGTCTAACCTTTCCCACTGTTCCATAACACACTAAATGATTTTCATTGATGTTTAAATCCAAGAAACATCATCCAGGTTCAAACAATAATGTTATACATGATGGACAACTACACAGATGATTATTGTTATGGCGCAGGGTTTTTATTGAACGAACGGTTTAAACGGTTAAGTGAATTGATGGAAAAAACATTTGAACCGCAAGCGTAATGACCTCCTGAAAAGCGTCTAACTGGAGTCAGCTATTTCAATCAGTTTAGGTGTGGGTTTGACCTGCCTTGATATAAAGCCAACACACACATTTGTATGGGTGTTTTATAGCTTGCTGCTTGATTTTTCTTTTCCTGGACCTGTCAGTTTAAACAGAAATTTCTTGAGATCAAACATTTGGGCTCGTCTTTGGAGATTTCACTGCCACTCTGTCTTCCATGTTTGTTTTTCTCTCTTAGTCCCTAAACTTGCATCCTTATTATTTGGAAGACTACAACAGAGGCTTTGGGATAGATTGTAAACTTCTGGGTCTTTCTGTGAAGTTTCTCTCCTGCTCTAAGAAGCCATCTTCAGACTGGCAACGTGGTTCCTGGTCCACAGAACCGAATGTACTGAATCTGGAGCTAAATTAAGCCTTAGAGCTAAACTAAATCCCTGTCCTGAAAACACACCTAATCCGATTCATTGTTTCTGAGATCCTGAAAGAGTTCATGAGACCAAAACCAACTAAAATAAATCTAGGGAAAAAAAATTGTTGCACAAATCCATATAAAATTCCTGAGAGCCTGATGAAATCCTGTATGCCCCTTTTCCACCAAAAAGAACGGGTGCTGGTTCAGAGCTACAGTGTAGCACTGGTGCTGGTTCAAAGTTGGTTCCACTGGCGAACCTTCTATGAACCGGTTTGTCTTTCCACCGGCTAGAGAGCATCACAGAGCCGAGTCTGACGTCACTGTATACGTGTCACGTTACACAGCAACACAACAACAATGGCGGATGTTGCTTTACTGTTAATGCTCATGGCTTTGTGAACCTACATTAACACCCAAACGCGGCCAATCCAACGTGTACGTGCAGCTCCATGTAATCTGTATAAACGGAGGTTGTTATCGAGAAAGTACATAACGTTATTTTATCATTAACACAGAAAAAAGTTAGCCTTAGCAAGTAGCTAACTACTATCATGTGTGCTGATAATTCATCATATCGCAGTAAAGTAAAAAGTGTATTAAACATTAGTATACTTAAGGTATATTATCAAATGCGCTAACAGTAACCCCGCCCCCAGCCCCTGACGCAAGCGGTTCTTAAGTCTAGACCAGCAACCTTTTGGTGCTACTTAAGAACCACTTTTCCTGGTTCAGAGCCGGTGCTTTGGCTGTCGAAAAAGAAAGAACTGGTTCTAAATTAGGCTCCGAACCAGCACTCAAACTGCCTCGGTGGAAAAGGGGCAGTAGTGAAACCCACCAAATGTTTGTGAGCTTGATAAAGTTCCTGTGGATCCTGAAGAAGTGGAATACAACCTTAAGTTACTCCTTGTGAAAAGGATTCTGCTGTGTGAATAACCACAAGTTCCTCCAATGTTCCTGGGATCTTGAATAGGTTCTTGTGGTGACAATATCCCTGTAGCTTCTCTGATCATACAGTAAGTGAACCAGAGCAGCTCCGGTCTTGGCTACGATTGTGCTATCTGTCCTGGAGTAACCTGCATACATCATAATAACCTTGAAAGAAGCTCATTTTTTTTTCTTGCACAATAATTCACATTCACAAAACTGCAGAAGGTCCATTAATTACTCACAGCTGCTAAAACCAAAGAGCAGCTCTTGTGAAAAGGTTGACATCTTTTCAGAAAAGCACAATGCATCAGTGATCTTTTATGACTGTAATATGTCACAGAAAAGGCTTTTTGTTTGCTGTGGCAAAGAACGAAATGAAAAGATGCAACATTCATCTGGTTTTCAATGCTCACTATGACAGCGATCTAAAATAGGCTCCAAGTGATCTATTACAACTCATCACTGCTCATGTATCTATTGAACCGGGCTGTTTTATGGACGTTGCGAGAAATGCAATCGACTCTCCGTCGAAGAAGATGGCTGATCGTTTTTCAAAGCACCGAAGCAGTGAAGGATCTTTTAACTAGCAATTTTGCATGCTGTTTCTAGGGTGCCAATACATTTAAGAAACTATATTCCGGGAAATATTTATCTACAGTAATGAACCTGAATTTGACATTTTTTATGCATGGTTTTGTAGCAGTAACTTCAGCTCCTCCATCTGACCTTTCTTTGTTCTAAATGTGCTATACAGCTTCTCCCAGACTACTGCGTAGTGGAAAAAGTGAGACCCGCCCGTCTTACTCCCCAGCCTTTTTAGAAGTGTGCAGTCCTGTGAGACAGAGACCCGCTCTTGGCCCTTGGCCTTTTTTCCAGTCCTTTTGAAGACACACACACACACACACACACCCACACACTCTTTCTCCCACTTCCCTCCTTGTCCTGTGCACACTTATAGACTCATTCAGGTCTAAGTGGCTTATAGAGCTCCTCTGTCTCATGTGTGCTTTGTCAAAGGCCTCATACTGGCTCTTCAGAATCGTAGCGAGTGCCTCATGAAAGAGAAGTTTCCTAGGGCATGGGACACTTAGCACTGCATGAATGCAGATGTTTTCCTGGTAGTCAGGGTGGTCTTGGAAAAGTGCACAGTTAAATAAGAGTATAAAGATTCACCCAATATGTACCATGCGCCTGTGCTGCCATTTATGAGGTAAAAATTGGAAACAGATTTGGGCGTCTCTGTCAGTGTTTGTGAAGGAGGCAGGAGTCTGTGTGCCTCAGTCTCAGTCAAGAAGGCATGAGCTGGGTACCTGACAGTCACAGCTGAGAAAACATGACCTATGTGCCTGCCAGTGAAAGAGGTGTGGTCTCTGTGCCTCAGTTCCAATTAAGGAGGTGTGGCCTCTGTGCCTCAGTTCCAATTAAGGAGGTGTGGCCTCTGTGCCTCAGTTCCAATTAAGGAGGTGTGGTCTCTGTGCCTCAGTTCCAATTAAGGAGGTGTGGTCTCTGTGCCTCAGTTCCAATTAAGGAGGTGTGGTCTCTGTGCCTCAGTTCCAGTTAAGGAGGTGTGGTCTCTGTGCCTCAGTTCCAGTTAAGGAGGTGTGGTCTCTGTGCCTCAGTTCCAATTAAGGAGGTGTGGTCTCTGTGCCTCAGTTCCAATTAAGGAGGTGTGGTCTCTGTGCCTCAGTTCCAATTAAGGAGGTGTGGTCTCTGTGCATCAGTTGCAATTAAGGAGGTGTGGCCTCTGTGCCTCAGTTCATATTAAGGAGGTGTGGTCTCTTTGTCAATACTAGTTAAGGAGGTGTGGTCTCTGTGCCTCAGTTCCATTTAAGGAGGTGTGGTCTCTGTGCCTCAGTTCATATTAAGGAGGTGTGGCCTCTTTGTCAATAATAGTTAAGGAGGTGTGGCCTCTATATGCTATAGTCCTAGTGAAGGTGGCTGGGTCACTGTGTTTTTTAATTCCAGTTAAGGGCTTGTGGCTTCTTTAATTTGCTCTTTTTTACATTACAATAATCTATCACACACTGATATCATGTTATCTCAGAAGACACAATACCATTAATGTGAACACATCCTGAGGCATTTGCGTATCAATCTAGATTTCTAAACAGACGAGCGCTGAGGTACTTTCCCCCTTGTATAAGTACATTGCTTCTTGATCATGAAGGAAACAGATTTCCAAACTAAGGACTTGTTATGGAAACAAGTCAGGGTCCAAATACTGTGTCTTCTGCACTAGAGGATCTCTAAAATGTCAACTGGTGTTCATTTCAGTCTGGTCAAGCTTTCAGGAGTGGAGTCATAATAATAATGAGTAGTTTTACACTGGCTCTACTGAGGAACGATTTGCTTTGATGCTGTTCTACAGTCGTCCGCACTTACGTTAAGTGCTTCCACCTGCTGCTCTCGCCTGAGCCAACTGTCAACATGCGTTAAGGCCTCGCGTCCTCAGGCTTATTATACTCTTACGCAGGTGTAGTAGCACAGCACGCCGCTGTTTTTGTGTTCCAAGCCCGGAGGAGGACAGAGAGCTGGACACTGCCGTCCACACCTACTCTGTTTGCTTTACTTTATCTGCCTTTTTCATGCTTTTTGGGAGTTCCAGACACCTACGGCGTTAGACAAAGTATGTTCAAGTTGCATAACCCAATGATTTCATTTCTTTCCATTCTGTGTCACTAACTCCTAGTTAAATAGCTTGAAAAGTGTCATTGTTTCTTGCCATTTTTCATCTCTTGGCTTTTCCGTGTGCTTTGTGTTGGCAGCCTGCTGCTGCTAAATCCATTACTCAACTATGTTAGAAAGACCTCACAGCGAAAGACCACAAAACCCTGATCTGCACCCAGTTTGTCTTTTTTACACTGGTGCTCATTTACATTTATTCATCCAGGACGCTAAATAATATCGTCCACCTACTACTAATAATAGTAGTAGGTGGACGATACAATTAACAAGTATTGTATTTAGTTTTGTTCGAAAGAGTTAAACTATGAAATTAAACATGATCTTCTTCTACATTCCTCCAAGCAGTTGATTTAGAGATCGTTGTTATTTATTACTGTGATGGGTTGGCACTCCGTCCAGGGTGTATCCTGCCTTGATGCCTGATGACGCCTGAGATAGGCACAGGCTCCCCGTGACCCGAGGTAGTTTGGATAAGCGGTAGAAAATGAATGAATGAATGAATGAATGTTATTTATTAGTGATAAAATAATTCAGACAGTTGATCAGGTTGGACATGTTAATAGTACAAGATACAAAGCTGAGAGATACGGCAGGACTTTTTAAGTCTTTCCATCCATCCATCCATCCATCCATCCATCTATCCTTCCATCCATTTTCTCTAGTGCTTATTTTATATAGGGTCACAGGGTCCCAGAGTGCCAGGAGACATGTAGCACAATGTAGGGGCCACCCTGGACACACTCACAAACAAATTTAGTGATGCCGGTAAAACTTTGACGTATGTCATTGGACTTATGGAGGAAACCTGGAATAGACCTCCAAAGTGCGAGAAAAACACACAAAGTCTGCAAACTGCAATGGCAGCAGCCTTCATACTGTATATAACTAAAAAAAATACTGTTTTGTGTTTGATAGATAAAAGTACAGGAAAAGTACTTCCACAAAAGTAAGAAAAACTGGTAGAACAGGGGAAAAGTGACTTTCAACAGAACTAGCAGTACACCAATTTACAGCCTTTTACCAGCTGAACAGATACCTTTTATTTCATCAAGGTGTTATTACTGTCTTGTATTATTACGGATATTTTCAGAAATTTATAATAGGTTAGTTATTCGGACCAGTAGATCAGTTTAGTGACAAATTCTCTACCTAAATCTCCAGTGACAAACAGAGCTCATATTAAGAACGGTAAAAAAATCTATTCTGCCTAATCTAATAATCATGTATAACGAATAGGAAGTTATTTTGTCCCGACTACTTAAGCGAAAGACTCAAGAAAGACAAATATCAGAGACGGGCAGAAAAACATTACTGTGACAAATGTGAAATATTACAGAACTGTCATGGTGTCATGGTTCTTTGTACAGGACTGCAACATTAGTGTCGCTCTTCCTTCCAGCAGCATGTGGCAGTAAAAGTTACAAGCTTATTAGACTCTAAATGACTTTGAATACTAAAACTTTGAAGCAAATTAAATTTGAGTTTAACTTTAACGGTCTTGATTAATTGTAATGTGGTAAGTCAGTGTGTGTGTTCGGGTGTGTGTGGTGAAGGATTAGGTGTAAGTGTAAATGCTGGCCTACAGTCAGTCCCGGAGAAACACTCAGACAGCAGACCGTTCACACTCCTGTATACAGTACGAACCACACACATACATCCCTTCCCTTTTGCAAGAATTTGAAGTAAACATTTAACAAATGCCCATAAACACAATAACCGCTGCTGCAGGAATACGTTCTGTACTGTATGTTGTGAAAATAAGGAACTGTCAGGCATGCTGGCTTCGGAGAGCAACCGAATCGCGGCGCCAATATTTTTCAGTATTGGAAGAGGCATTGAACGTAACCGAGCAACCGGAGACACATCATTTGTTACGTCTCGTCACTTTGCGCGGATTTACTGAATTCAGACGTCCTGCCAGCAAGATGGAAAGAGCTCTGCGCTAGTCTTCATTACTGATCTTTTTTCACAGTAATTTGACACACTGAACTTTTGCATTAGAAAAGTAAACAAGTTACACAAGTTAAGGATTTCAGACGTGTGCATTTCTGTGATCTTCTCATCCACACCCATCGCATAATGTCTCACTATTCATTTGCATCGCGTTTTTTTTCCCCAGGTACCCGCCGTTTTTCGACGACAATCCTTTCGGCATCTATCAGAAGATCCTGGCGGGAAAGCTGGAGTTTCCACGGCATCTGGATTTCTACGTAAAGTAAGCTTGGTCCAAACAATACAAAGACAAATGAACAAGGCTTAATTACACGCGCTCTGTTAACAAGGAGACTAGAAAGGACAGAATGGGCTTATTCATCAAGTTGATGAATTTTGCTAATGTGCCATCTTGTAGGTGGGTTTGCCCCTGTGACCTGCACATGGCTAACCAAAGTGTAGTCAAGACACACACACACACACACACACTCCCACATTCTCATTAAAAAGTGCTGCAGTCTAATCCGACTAGTGCTGATGTGAACCCATTAGCTTAGGCCTGAGACAGCTGCAGCGGAGGAATGCACACTTGTTACTTTCTATCTATCTCTCTGTCTGTCTGTCTTTATCTCTCTCTCTCTCTCTCTCTCTCTCTCTCTCTCTCTCTCTCTCTCTCTCTCTCTCTCTCTCTCTCTTTCTGTTTCCCTCACTCTCTCACTACTAAGCCACTTCCACTTTCACAGCCCTACTCACACTATACATCAGGTTTATGCAGTATGGAGAGATGACTTGATGTGTGTTATCAGTCATCTTAATACACCTTCATGGAGGGAAAGGAAGATTGATCATCCCAGCATGCGTTCCATTTCATTTCACAGCATTACGCACGGCATTCGTCATAATCCTTGTGTGAGCATAGTGAGATTTACAGCAGCGTCCTGGGCAGAAGACAGACAGATGTTTGAGTCTGAAGGTTGAAATCGGTATAGAACGACAGAATTAGAGATATAAATACATTATTTAGAATGAACAACTGAACAGATACTAATACACATATACCTATAATAGAAAATCCACAATTTTTAGATTAATTTTTTTATAAAAAGCTTGCCTACACAGGGTATCTGGTTGACACTCGGGGTAAGAGTGAGGTCTGGGGTCCAATGGGACGCAACAGAAAATCACGTAAACAGAATGGTTTTACTTCTGTACAGCTACATAATGGCATCGTGGAAGGGCGCATATTCAAATATCACCCGTTTGGATTAAGACACACCCACTTTGAGTTTAAATCTTAAATTTAAAGCTACGGATATGACAGTTCGGAGCACTAAACATGTGCAGACATAGTCATAGCTGTCTGCGATTCACATGAGGAACAAGTCAAATCCTCATGATGTTCAGGTGTGTAAACTTTTGCACTGCAGCTCCAGTTCTTTTTGTTTTTAATAATGGACAATTTCCCTAGACCAAGTTATTATTGGGCGTTCTTATGTGTGAACAGAGTCCCTACATTCCTGGAAAAGTTATTCCTGTGTTTAAAAATTAAGAAACCAAGGATGATATTCATTTTAAACAGATTAGGAACATATTGAGAACATGGCATAAATAGAGAGAAAATGCAGATTATAAAGCAAACAAAAATATCACTACAATGTGTTCCTTGTAAAAACAACACTGGTAAATTCTCAATTCTGATTGGTCAGAACTATAAACAGATAAAAAATACAACATGTCGCTTATCGGTCAATAAAATCTTCTTAGCATTGGCAAATAGCTGTGGAAAAAAATATGTTCTTGAACATTTCGGTGATGACGGTAACTGTACATGTCCCCATTAAAATCCAGTTTAAATGGCTGAAACCCTGAACATTACTTGTACAAGTTTGCTGAATGTCCAGATTTTAAGCTATCGAATGTAAAAATTTTATGCCAAACACAAAGCTTTTTCAAGCCTAATGTGTCCATTCAGTCAACAGCAGCACCATCAGAACACATAAGCATTATATCACACTTTCCCATCTGAAGGCACTTAGAAATACTTCAAACACTGATACAGACCTTTAAGCCAGGTGAATTTGTCTGAGTGGTGTTTTGACAGCGCTAAGTAGGCCAGACCTCTTTCACAGAGCCGTACATCAGGACAAGCTTGAAGAGAGAGACAGGATATCAGGCAGGAGACGGGTTAGCATCCGCACGCGCCAAACTGAGTTGCAAACACACGTATTCGAGGCATCACTCATGTCAACTCGACAACATAACAAGCAAGTGAAATACGAGGCCTTTCTACTACAATCAGCATCTGAATAAGCTGCTTGGCACAACAAGGCATGATGAGATGAATATATTCCAGTCAACGCAATCGAATATCACAAAGGCAGCAATAAGTTATGCGTGTGGCTGCGAGTAACAGTGTTGGCTCAGAAAGGAGTTCTCTATCTGTGGACATTCATTCTGAGAAACACCAGAGCTATCATGATAATGTACTATCAGTGCTACCAGCATGACATCAAGCATATGGGAAATATCAATGTCATCTGCAGGATACGTATTGTTCGGGTGAAAAAATAAGCATTGTCATGACGGTGTGATGCAATACCACCCCAATCTTGACTATTTTACAATAAAGATCTGAGGAAATGAGTCCTAAATCCTGGGAAATAAGCATTTTATCACTTCCAGTTCCATCATCCAGAAGTCAGTGGGAGTTTTTGATTGGGCTGTTTTCACGACATAAAATACACCAGTAATTCCAGGCAAGACATTACACACTCTCTCTCTCACTCTCATTTTCTACCGCTTATCCGAACTACCTCGGGTCACGGGGAGCCTGTGCCTATCTCAGGCGTCATCGGGCATCAAGGCAGGATACACCCTGGACGGAGTGCCAACCCATCGCAGGGCACACACACACTCTCATTCACTCACGCAATCACACACTACGGATAATTTTCCAGAGATGCCGATCAACCTACCATGCATGTCTTTAGACCAGGGGAGGAAACCCGGAGGAAACCCCCGAGGCACGGGGAGAACATGCAAACTCCACACACACAAGGCGGAGGCGGGAATCGAACCCACAACCCTGGAGGTGTGAGGCGAACGTGCTAACCACTAAGCCACCGTGCCCCCCTGACATTACACACATAAGGCCAAAATATGTTCTTGTTTCCAGGGTCAACATTGAATGTCTTTGTCTACTTTTATATGAGCTTCATATTAAGCACCACTGTAGAGTGAGACCTGACACTCAGGGCTTTAAGAATTTGTAGTATTTAATATGCATTTCTGGTTTTTTTTTCTTAGTCTACCAGGAGCTATATATTTATTGAAAGTTTCCAAAAAAAAAAAAAAAAAACCAAGAATGGTTCGATTTTACAACAAAAATGTTTGTATCTTCAAAGTAAATGTTGATATCAAACCTATTTCTGCTCTCCTGCCCCAAGTGTTTGTTCATAAGCAGCTAAAATTCTGTGGAAGATTATCAACAGAGAGAAAAACACACTGACTCCCACTGAAAGCCAACAGAGTCCTGACTCACTTTAGCTCAGATTTTTGGTTTACACTGATTGAAAATGTCCATTAAGTCAGTTTCTATTTCACCAGCTTAATCGAACAGCATTGGGCTGGTAAAAAGGGGTTAATAACTTTCAGTCTTTCAGCTGTACATTGTTTAAAATGATTTCATGGGAATTTTTTGTAAGGCTAAATCTCTGTCATCATGTAGCTTCATGTGTGTCCATTTCTGTTCAGAGACCTCATCAAGAAGTTTCTGGTGATTGACCGAGCAAGAAGACTTGGGAATATGAAGGTGAGAATGACGTTAGAATCACTCTCTCTCTTTCTCTCTCTCTCTCTCTCTCTCTCTCTCTCTCTCTCTCTCTCTCTCATTTTCTACCGCTTATCTGAACTACCTCGGGTCACGGGGATCTCAGGCGTCATCGGGCATCAAGGCAGGATACACCCTGGACAGAGTGCCAACCCATCGCAGGGCACACACACACTCATTCACTCACGCAATCACACACTACGGACAATTTTCCAGAGATGCCAATCAACCTACCATGCATGTCTTTGGACCGGGGGAGGAAACCGGAGTACCTGGAGGAAACCCACGAGGCACGGGGAGAACATGCAAACTCCACACACACAAGGTGGAGGCAGGAATCAAACCCCCAACCCTGGAGGTGTGAGGCGAACGTGCTAACCACTAAGCCACCGTGCCCCCCTCCGTTAGAATCAACTGACCGTTATTAATCGGAAAACCTGGAAGCATGCCGGACTTTTCAACAGTTGGTATCTGACTTCAAACTGAATTGGCTTTCGTCCATTTGGCTACAGAACACACTTTTAGATACAACTTGACATAAAGAGATCACACGTAGCTAGCAAAGTTTTGGATGTTTGCCAGAATCAGTTCACACTCACATTCCAAATATCTTGGTTTTTCCACAGATGCACACTCATACTGTATTTGAACCAAATTGAACACAGCGCCACCATGATAACTTGACTTATCTTCTATTATGAAATGCATGATGTCTGTGTTGCATTAAATCAAAAGAAAAAAGATCCCAAATGCACGGAAAGAAATCTGATTGTGGTGTAGATCTTGGGTGCCTTACAGGATTTCTGCTTTAGAAGTACCAAGGAGGAGTGTACATAGAAACACGCTATCTTCCAGCTGCCCTTCAGTCCCCCAAGAGGGTCAATCAGGGTCGCTTAGACCAGGTGTAGATTTGCATTTAATGGCAGTCATGTTTCATAATGTCCTCTAGCAGATTTGACGAATGAGCATTCAGAGTGGCAGCTGAAACGCTCTCTGTCCCAGTCTCAGTCTCACCGCTGATTTCATCAGTGACTGCATGTGCATCCGTTTCCATTTTCCATCAAGTTCTGGTAATAAAACCACACATGATTACTCATAGCAAATGTGGATTGTCTTACCACTCGTGAGCTTTTTTTTGTTTTGTTTGTGTGTGCACGCTCTATAGCTACGACGCGCAAAATATAGCGTCCATGCAGAAAGCACGCTTGGGTTCATTTCCCACATAGATCATTGACGGTAGATTATTGCCGTCATGCTTGTTTCTCGCTCATCCTCCTCTCTCTTTTCCGCCGTCTCAGCACGACATGGTTAAAAGGCAGTAAGAATAAAGAAAAGAGCATGCACTCCTTCACAGGAAGATGGACATGGTCTTACACTGCTGTAATATATCAGCTTGAAGAACGATTCCAGATATTTTATAGCGCTGAAGTCATCTTACAAACGAACGACATGTACAGTATAATGCGTGAAATTGTGTGTTTCCTTTTCCTGTGTCCTTGTCTTATATTGGCTATGGATCGCCACAACGAAGATGAAAGGTCTCTGACATTCACAATGCCTAACAATCAATGAATCTCGCACAAACATTCCCATATGCATGAGATTTTTTGTTTGGCTGCACTCCCAAGGAGAAAGTAATGCATTCCGTTAGCACGCATGTGTGTTCTTTTTTTTATTGATTTATTGTTTCAGTAATCTTTCAAATCTGAGATTCCTTTGTTTCTCTATCTGAAGTCACTTATGAAGGTCTTCATGTTGTTCTTATTTGGCAGAACGGAGCAGAAGACGTGAAAAAGCACAGGTGGTTTAAGACTGTAGACTGGGATGCAGTGCCAAATAGGAAACTAAAGGTAAATCTTTTTCATTTAGATCCCAGTGTCAAAGATTGAGATCAATATCTTACACAGAGAGATGTATCCAGACCAACAGGGGACATATCCAGATCAATGGGGGGACATAGCCAGGCTAGTTGGGGATGTAGCTAGGCCAGTGGGGGGACATAGCCAGACCAGTGGGGGGACGTAGCCAGACCAGTGGGGGGACGTAGCCAGACCAGTGGGAGGAGGTAGCTAGACCAGTGGCAGGACGTAGCTAGACCAGTTGCAGGACGTAGCTAGACCAGTGGGAGGACGTAGCTAGACCAGTGGGAGGACGTAGCTAGACCAGTGGGAGGACGTAGCCAGACCAGTGGGAGGACGTAGCCAGACCAGTGGGAGGACGTAGCTAGACCAGTGGGAGGACGTAGCTAGACCAGTGGGAGGACGTACCCAGACCAGTGGGAGGACGTAGCCAGACCAGTGGGAGGACGTAGCCAGACCAGTGGGGTGATGTAGCCAGACCAAATGGTGGGATGCAGCCAGAACTATGGGGGGTGTGGCCAGACCAATGGGGGACATAGCCAGACCAATGGGGGGACATAGCTAGACAAAATGGGGGAAGTAGCCAGACCAATAGGGAGGTTGGCCCAGTGACATTCTTTGGAGTGGGGCTACCACTATCTATAAGGCAAGAAAAGGATGCCCATTGGAAAGGATTCCAAAATATAAGCTAATAATGAACTGAAGAAATCCTCATTTTGTTATTTCTCCAAAAAGTAAATATCATTAAAAATTTTGCTCAGCTGTAACTATTCACTGTGGTCATTGTGGCCAATGTATATTTCACTTTATTTCAATTCACAGCTTCACAGAAATCTATAAATTCAGTACAAATTCTAAATGTATCTTCATGGTTTCTTCATGGTAAAAGTCTATGCTAGCTCACAAAACCTGATAGTTTTTGGGTTACATTACACTCATTGACAATTCTCAGCAGCAGGAGGAGTAAAGGAGTTAGCGTTCCAGGAAATTTCCTAGGAATTGAAAAGGAAACAAAACACAACAACAAATTAGAAAAAAAAAAATATATCCAGAAACACAAGATTAACTCAACTGTTTGTTGCCGATTGGACACAGCTGTGATTAGTCTAGCAAAACCAATTTAAGGAAAAATTATATTAATCCCAGTGTACTCATGGAGTTTGACCCTATACACTCCTCTCTTTTTTACAGCCCCCTATAGTTCCTAAGGTATCTCACGAAGGTGACACTTCCAACTTCGAAGCTTACCCAGAGGACGAGTGGAAAAAAGAGACTCCAGTGTCACCGAAAGACCTCGAGATTTTCAAGAACTTTTGAAATCGGAAAACAAGGGAACCATGTTTTCCTCCGCTGGTGCAAAAGGACCATTGCAATCCTGGTGGCCAGTCTCGATGTTCTCCTGTCGCAACTCGACTGACAGCACGCAGAGCGACAGGCCATCGTTTTTACTATCACCATCATCCTCAAGATCCTCAAGTGTGGAGAGAAGGAACCGCTATTTATTTGCGCTTATGTTTCTCTGAGCCTACTTGCAAAAAAAAAAAAAAACAAGAAAAAAAAGGCACCACTGTTTTTTTTTCAAAGGTGTCTAAGCCAAAAACATGCTAGAAGCCAGTAGTTTGATTCGGTTTACACGAACGCCTGTCACGCTAACTAGCTTTCAGACGTGTTTGTCGTCTGGTTGTGACGTCATGCGACACGGAAAAGCCAGAGAACCAACAACAAAGTGTTTACACTCTAAAGGTTCTTCTAATCTAGATGTCAGATCATTGTCATATCAATACACATCGTTATCATATTTAAAGCTTTTCATCATATGAGTAACAAGACAAAAACAATCTATTCAAGTAGAGATTCATCGATACCTCGGATTTGTTTTGTATTGGTTTTTTTTTTTTCCAGACCAAATATTAAGTCATTCTAAAAAAATGAGTAATCAGTCAATCAGGGATGTCACTCAACCGTAATATTCAGCTTTATTTCGTTTTCCTTGGGTTAGTAGTGTCCAGGAAAAGTGCACAAGTGCATGTTCATGATCTTAGGCTACTAGGCTTGTTCTTTATGAGTGAGTTCATTTGTGCAAATATCTAGCTACATTAGTTACCTTGGATGATGTAGGGTTGAGGTTGTTTCTTACAAGTACACTTTACTACAGCGGTATGTAAAGAAGGTTTTTTTTTTATGTTTTTGGCTGCGTCCAAATCCCTCATTGCCGAGGACCAATAAGGGCTGATTGTCAACAACAATACACTGGAAAAAGAGCTGATATTCTCAATCAGCTATTGGGAGGATTCTAGCTAGTGTCCCAAATCACATACCCAAAGCAGTTCTTAGGTTCACAATCGATAGCATATAACGATGTAAAGACGTCTCGTACGGGATGCACTTATTTCCAGGGATTTCAGAACAGCGTAACAGATATTGCGTCATTGGGTAGGCGTGGCCTATTTGATAATCTAACCCTAACCCTAACCATAACCGTAGTTTTTGGTTGTTTATTTGTTTTCTAAAATAAATCTACCTGTATGACTGTTTTGTCCTTCGTAGGTATGCTCTTTTTTTGAAAGAGGACGTTTTTCCAAGACCTCCGGAAACACGCCCACTTTACGTCGTGGTAACGAAACCCCTGGAATTTAGTGAATGCCCGTCCCGTATACTAGAGTCTCATGAGCCATCTTGAAAAGGTTTTCGCATCCGGCGTGTGTGCCCGCTAGCCCTGCCCTTCTTCTGCTACTAAGCAAAGCTGCGAGTTTTAAGTGTAAACCCGGTACTCAAACTATTCTCTACTACACAATGCCATGTAAAAATGTACAAGTATGCGATTTGGGACGCACCTCGAGTCCTACAAATGAATACACGGAAAACGTTATATATTTTTTTTGTTGTCGTGGTGATGTTTATTAAATTGTGGACCTTTCTAGAAAATATTCTAGAAACGTTTCATTTAATAAGAACATTTTTTTGGAAATATGTCCAGATCGCTGTCTACAATGCAAACTAGGTTCAAACTTAGTATCTCCTGATACTGGATGGTGGTATTGGAGCTTTTTTTGGAGTATCAGACTGATCTTTGTATTTGTATCGATGCATCTCTATCATAAACTCTAACAAATTTGGGTCAGAATATTGACGGTTTTGATTATTAATAAAACAACATGGTGCTTCTTGACTTTTTTAACTGGTAGCATTAGTTTCCATTGAGGTTTGATGCAGACTCGGGTAGGATGCTATCCTCGTCGTCTCTGCGTGTATGTAATGAAACTTTTAGCACTTGCCTAAGGTGGCCTTATGTTAGGATGCATAAATTGAACATCAGTTTCTTTTTCAAAAAAAAAAAAAAAAAAAAAAAGGTACTGGTGCGTTTGAACCCACTGGTGCAGTCGAATCACTTGTGACTCTGGGATATAAAATCTCTGTATAGCCACGTGAGACTTAAGTGTGCTGTTAAATTAGTAGCTTGTGTGTGTGTGTGTGTGTGTGTGTGTGTGTGTGTGTGTGTGTGTGTCTCCAAATCAAGTTCTTCCTCTCCTAGTTCTTCTTTTACTTGACCATGAACAAAATTCCCACATCTTCTACACGGGTTACACTAATTGTTACACGTTAAGAAGAAGCTCATAAAGGAGTCGGTTGTTCTTCTAGTCTGTAGTTAAAACACAAACCTGGTTCAGGATTTCATTATTTATAATGCGCAGTAAAGAAGGCGTGTAGTACAAAACTCGTTCAACTCGTTAATGCGCTCTGAAGCCACACTGTTAACGATGAACGTAAATACGTCAGTGCAATAAACGTGTAAAAGACTAAATCTGTGTGTTACATATTACAGTATTTAAAAAGGTCCCGGTTTTTAAAAAAGGACATCATAGAAGTCTGAAACTGAGAGCTTGCGGCATGGTGCGGAAATTCGTTACAGGTTAACGACAGCTGGAGGATGTGATGTATATAACAACATCCGGAGCATCGTCTGAATATACGTCATGTAAATCTCTAACACTAGCTGAGTAGGTTGGTTAGTGATTTAAAAAAAACCCTCTCTACTACATGCCAAGTGAAAAAAAAATCCTTAGTGTAGTTTTGTGTATTTGTACATTCATCCAGCATTTTCTTCACAGTATGCCTCTTTTTTTTTTGTTTTTGTTTTTGTTTGATTGTTTGTTTGTTTCTCCACAAACCCAACTAGTCAACATTCACCTTGCGGCAGCTAGTTGGTATACTAGTTAACTAGTCTGTGCAACCCGCTGTAAATTACCACTCAAAAATTTGGACAAAACCGTTTCCTATTTCTATTATATAAATATTTCTACGCCCTCTTTGGTATCTTCCCTGTCAAGGAATTGAAAATAAGTTGTAGCTGCTTATTTTAAGACACGTTCGATTCGAGTATAAACATATACATGTGCTAACAAATCTCAAATCTCTAAGAAAAAAAAAAGAGCACTCAATAGGACAATGAGTGTGTGTGTATTCTAATGTTTGACTGGTAGCGTGTAGCCTGTAGATTCATCATCAAACCGGATGACAGTAAGGAGGAAAATATATACAAATCACAGAACATGACAGCTGAAGTTTCCCTCAACACTTCAACTTAATCCACCGCATGAAGGTTCGACATTCATAACTATGGCAACTCCCTAAATATTTTGCCCCACTGAACACTGATTGTTGTTGAAATGCTGTGTATTTAAAAGTTAAAAAAGAGACTTATTTAGGTTTCATCAGTGCAGAAACAGGAAGCAGAACGATGTACGTGTTATTTTGCTGTTATCTTTCCACACCTTCTCTCACATCTTACAGTGTTGCTGTTGTTTTTTTTATAAAACATCCACCATTATCAGTTTTTTACCTCTCGATGTCTTTAAACGTTTGCGATGTTTAAGCTCTGTGAACTTAAATATTGCTTTAAAGAAAACAGGCAATTTTTATACTGATTTTTAATGATGATGTTTTTTTTCCTTGTCGTTTATTTCCTTTTTTTTTCCCCTTCTTTAGCAGTGTATGTAAAGTGGTGTAAGTGCAGTGTTACCTGCTGTTTACAAGAGCTGAAAAACAGAAATGAATAAACCTTTCATGTGGATTCTTTTGTGATATTTTTGTCTTCTTGTTTTTTTTCCTTATTTATTTATTTATTTATTTATTTATTTATTTATTTATTTATTTATTTATTTCACAACTGACTGACTTAACCAAGACCATAACCTTTTCTGTCAGATAGCATGGATTTCAATCATAATCCGTTTCAACCAAAAGTTTTATCCTATATGGAATAAACGACCCAGACTGGATCAGGAGATTGATAACACAATAAAACGACAAGCTCAGAACGAGACGTTGAATTATGAATGCTGTAACGTGCTGACGTCGTTCTATGCCAAGAGCCGTCTGAAAAGCGCCGTAGTAAAAGCTTATTAATGTTGTCGCTCATCCAAAACCTTTAACATGCTGTTATTTACTACTATTAACCCTCGGATGTTGTTCGTATTTTTGTTACTCAGCCGGTGATCGTGGGTCTGGTCGACCCGCTGCATTTTGGGGTTTTTAATTCAACACAATCAAAAATTTGATGTTAAAATACTCTACAGATGTTTACTTCATCCCAATGGCAAGCAATATAAACAGCATATATGGTTAATATTTGCCCTTTAACTTTATTACATCACATTTTTTAATTAAAGTGCTACTCGTTTTTTGTTGTTTTTTAATAAAATGTAATAAAAAAAAAGAAAATCAAATTTAATCAAGTTATGAGTGGAAAATAATCAACAAATTTACAAGGAAGCAAAGTTTTTCAAAACTATTGATGTTTATGAATATGGGTCCCACAGACCCGAACATCATACAAGGGTTAAACAGATAAAGACAGCGAGATCCAATTAACATGATAAACACCTCACCATGGCTAAAAAAACGGTGTAACTGTCCTTCATTACTATGCTTTTTAGTTGTCTTGGTATTAATTTGGTGCCATTTGTATTATTTATACTAGTGACATTGAATACTTTTGTACACTTGGTTAAATACATCTACAAGAAAAAAGAAGATTTAAGTTGTACTGGTTAAATACTTCAATAAATCTCAAAGGTTTGTTCTCTGTTCTGTCTGATGACTTGGTGCAAGATATCAGTCTGTGGTCTTGGTTTAGAATCCAATCATTTCAGTTTCACATTAGAAGAAAAAGAAGCCTTTATTTATCACATATGCAATACAGACAGGGTGAAGGGCTTTTCCAAACAGTGTCAGGTAGTAACCTTCTAGTCAGAAGAGCCTAAACTGCTTAATCCACCATGTCCCAATGTGTGGGACTCGATCCACAACCTTCCACAAGGTGAGATCCACAAGGTTCTCTTTAGACCTCTAGACTGACAGCACAGGGTCTGGACCCCAAAGCAGGTTTTATTGGCCAAATACTATCCAAGATGGTGTCTGACTGACATGTAATCACTGTTTGTTTTTTCAGCATCGTGTTTAGGGATGTGAAAATGTAAAGTCCCGATCAAAACAGACCGGCGTGCAACTGTAGATCGTTTGTTTAAGAAAATCACGCAAATTAATGAGTCTGTACGGTGAATTTATTGACATCATTTGGAAATTCAGTATGTTGGCGTTAGCAAATGATATTTGTTTATGCTTTTATAAACCTCAGATGAAAACATGAAATTGGGGCACAGAAGCCTTTATTATCACCACATAATACACTACAGCACAGTGGAATACTTTCCTTCACATAACCCAACTGAGGAGGTTCGGGTCAGGGCGCAGGGGCAGCGATGATACAGTGCCCATGGAGCAGGGAGGGTTAAGGGCCTTGCTTAATTGCCCAAAACCCTGGCAGTGCAGGGGCTTGAACCCTAAATTTCTGATCAACAACCCAGATCCACCGCCACTGAAAAGTCATTACAAAGCCATTATGAAGCCTAATTTAACTTTAGTTTAGCAGTTTTTTTTATCTACAGCATATTTAATCTCCGATAATTAGCTTCATGCATTTGACCAGGAAAAAGAGATATTGTTTTCAGGCAAAAATAAATACAGCGATTCAATGTTAAAAACATTTTATTGGTTCTTGTTAGTACTTTTATTTCCTCTGGTTTTTCAGTAAGTCTCTGATACACTTTATCCACCTGTTTTGTTTCAGCACTTAGTCCACCTCTGTTCCTTTTATTTAAAGCAGTATTTTGTATTTATTGTGGAGTGTTTTGCTTTGGTTCAATTATTTCTCCCCTCAGAGATATCTTTTAAATCCCCTGCTGGTGTGGACAAATGAGCCTGTCGACTAACGTGACACAAGACATTTCAAGACGTTAAATCGGCTTTTCAGGAAAGTTCCGTACCTCAGAAGTTCGCTTTCAACCTAATGATATTTTCGAACAGTTTGAAAAACAACAATGAGGATACAATAGTATTTTAATGGATTTTTTATGATGATAAAAAAAATTTTCAACCTCCCTTAGTACAGCAATCTATTCAATGAAATAAGCACAATATGTAAAATTGTGGGTGGCAAGGTGGCTTAGTGGTTAGCACGTTCGCCTCACACCTCCAGGGTTGGGGGTTCGATTCCCGCCTCCGCCTTGTGTGTGTGGAGTTTGCATGTTCTCCCCGTGCCTCGGGGGTTTCCTCCGGGTACTCCGGCTTCCTCCCCCGGCCCAAAGACATGCATGGTAGGTTGATTGGCATCTCTGGAAAAATTGTCCATAGTGTGTGAGTGTGTGAGTGAATGAGAGTGTGTGTGTGCCCTGCGATGGGTTGGCTCTCCGTCCAGGGTGTATCCTGCCTTGATGCCCGATGATGCCTGAGATAGGCACAGGCTCCCCGTGACCCGAGGTAGTTCGGATAAGCGGTAGAAGATGAATGAATGAATGAATGTAAAATTGTACGATAAAACTTTTGTCTATTTATTGCAGTTGTTTAATCACCTCTTTTAAATAAAATTGCCACACAGAGAGTCTAAGTAAAAAAATGGTGGTAAATAAAATCAGACACACCTCAGTACAAACATACTATTCCAAAAATTTAGCTCAATATTTAATATTTTCTCTATTTATTAAACTTGATTGCAGTTTTTTTAACCTTCTCTTTTAAATGAATTAAATATCAACACTATAGAAATAGTAAAAACAACAAATCAATGATGAACCTTCTATGTAACTCCAGTTGAAATTATTTCTAGACATTATACAATAACATTGAGTTCTGATTTCAAGCAAAATTCGAAAAAAAATCTGAATTCTTTTTGGGGTAAAATCTGTAAACCTTCACTATATGACTATGTGTCATGCGCAATGTCTAATATTTTAAAATAATATTTAAGCAGTCACCGTATTACACACGACATGTTACGTAGGTGTTTTAGCCACCATAAATCCTCAGTGGGACAACACACCTCCGTTGTGTAAACTCATTCGCTCTGACCGATTGAGCTCTGAATGATTAGATCTTCATCGTCTTCTTTCTTTATGCTGAAAGAACAAGCCGGGCTTTTTCACGCTCCTTACACACTTGCTGACCTTCTAACGAATACAGTGAGGCTTTGCAGTTTTATAAACAACTTGGATGAAGAACGAAAAGCTTCTGGAAATCCCACTTGACAAGCTCTTAACTTACTCCTCGAACCCTGCTTCCAGAGATCCTGCGGATTGATTCAGACATGTCTAATCCCTCATTTTACCAAACAAGCTCTTGAAGATTTTCGTTAATAATCATCTAATTCATTCTAATGAAACGTTATTAGCAAGCTAGGATCCTTGTTCTTGGAAAATAAAACAAAGGCGGATCTATGTTGTATGATCCCTCACCGAAAGGGCAACTTTTTCCAGCCCCTTTGATTCCAATGAAATAGTTTTGTTGACATACTGTAGCTGCCTGCTGCTTTATTGAATCCCGATGACATTTTTGTAATGACGACGCACATTTTGACACATCAGCAGACTCCTGTCTCTACAGAGCAGTGAACAAAATTGCACCTTTCAGGATAAAATTGCTTGGCATGAGGGTAGATTTAGCACCATCTCATGTCTGTAGGTTTTGGTGGGGTAGGACAGAGAATGCCAGAGATCACACAGAAAGGTTAACATTATTATTAACAGTTGACAGGTTTCTCAAAAACCACACAAACGACTTATCGTTGGAAACCTCTCTTTGCATGGGAAGCAAGGTCACCATGACAATCCTATAATCTCTATGTTCATCTCGCAATCTTTGCTATATACAGTACTGTGCAAAAGTTTTAGGCAGGTGTGAAAAAATGCTGTAAACAAAGAAAGCTTTCAGAAATATAAATAATGAGTGTTTATTTCTGTCAATTTACAAAATGCAAACTGAGCAAACAAAAGAAAAATCTAAATCAAATCAATATTTTGTGTCACTACCTTTTTGCCTTCAAACCAGCATGAAGTGATGGCACGACCCCCACAGAGCACTGATCTCAACATCATCCAGTGTGTCTGGGATTACATGAAGAGACAGAAGGATGTGAGAAAGCCGACATCTACAGAAGATCTGTGGTTAGTTCTCCAAGATGTCTGGAACAACCTACCAGCCGAGTTCCTTCAAAAACTGTGTGTAAGTGTACCTAGAAGAATTGCTGCTGTTTTGAAGGCAAAGGCTGGTCACAGCAAATATTGATTAGATTTAGATTTCTCTTTTTAGATTTTCACTGCATTTTGTTCATTTATGAAAATAAATGTTTAACAGTTCCATTTTTGAAAGCATTCTTTGTTGACAGCATTTTTTCAAATCTGCCTAAAACTTTTGCACAGTACTGTATCTTACTATAGAACTTGCTCTGTACATCAAACACATGCTGAGTGCACTTATATTAACTGTCTGTGTATCAGAGTGTATCCCTTTGCAACCCTTTTATTAATTGTCCTGCCCACTGCTCATCCTTCACTAAAACTATTCAGAGCAGCAGCATGGGTCAGCATGGTTCACACCCTTGTGAGCCCGTATTAGCTGTAGTTGCAGTTCCTATTTTTGACCAGAAGGTGCGATAATAACTCACTCACTCACTCACTCACTCACTCATTTTCTACCGCTTATCCGAACTACCTCGGGTCACGGGGAGCCTGTGCTCAGGCGTCATCAGGCATCAAGGCAGGATACACCCTGGATGGAGTGCCAACCCATCGCAGGGCACACACACTCTCATTCACTCACACAATCACACACTACGGACAATTTTTCCAGAGATGCCAATAAACCTACCATGCATGTCTTTGGACCGGGGGAGGAAACCGGAGTACCTGGAGGAAACCCCCGAGGCACGGGGAGAACATGCAAACTCCACACACACAGGGTGGAGGCGGGAATCGAACCCACAACCCTGGAGGTGTGAGGCGAACGTGCTAACCACTAAGCCACTGTGCCCCCCAGAACAAACATTTCAAAGTTTAATATTAGACGCATTTATACTTATTAGACATATTTATATTTATCCCTAATGACCAAGACTGAGGCGACTGTGGCAAGAAAAAACTCCCTGAGAATGTATAAGGAAGAAACCCTGAGAGGAACCGGACTCAAAATGAAACCAGTCCTTATTAAAACACCAGAGAGTGTGATTATAAATGATTATAAACACCAAAGACTGTGATTATAAATGATTATAAACACCAGAGAGTGTGAATTATAAATAATGTCCTGTCTGTAGTCGTATACAGTCATTTGGAAAATGAATAGAATGCGAATGAGAAATTTGAAGACAAAAGTGTCTAGCAAAAGAATTCATCTCTGCATTATTTTTCTTCAGTTCTTCAATTTCTCGAAAAGGAAATATAACAATAAGATGTATAGACCAGAACAGAACTTCTCTCACAGAAAGTTTCAAGCAGAAACAAGCCCTTTGACATCGTAAGATTTAAGCCGTAGACAAGACCACTTGTTTTCCTGGGTCAACTCCCCACCTTGTAATTGAAACACGAGTGTGATGTGATTAAAGAGACTAATGCAATGACTCGCACGCACATTTCCATTAACCAACCTTCTGTAGACCACAAAAGAGAGCGCTGGATGAAGAGCTTTGGGTCAACAACAACATCCCTCTCAACAAACCTTGACGTGAATGACAGGGTTGCAGCTCATATTAGTGCACTTAAAAGCTCGAGGTGTGATAAGATCAAAGAGGCCTGTCATCATGCACATGTACACGGCAACACCCACACTCAGAAAGAGCTTCTCTGCTGCGTCTCTCCTGCTCTGACTCCTGTATCTGGGTTAAATAGTAAATAAAATGTGGCTAATCGTACTTTGTTAATTTGAAGTGATTTTTAACATCGAAATGGTGGGGATGTGGTGGCTCAGCGGTCCAGGGGCTGGGTTACTGATCAGAAGGTTGGGGTTCAAACTAGAGGTCTTCGCAGGTCCACTTAGATCCGAAAACCCGAGGTCCAACACCAAGTTTCACATGTGCCTCGGACACGGGTCGGGTATAATAATAGCGCCATCGGGTATTTTAAAAATGAATGTGTTTTTACCGAACGGACCCGAGAAGACCTAAACTACTGTATCATCAACTCGAGTCCTTTTCCAACTTCTCCTCTGTTTGCCAAGACCGCTTGCGACATCGTGTTGCTGACGGTAAGCTAATTTTCGTTGAAACAGACCTGTCAATCAATTTTGAATCCATGCTGTAGCGGTTACTTTCGGGTCCAGTCGGGTCCAGTCGGTTGGCAAAAAAAAATTGCCAATCGGTCGGGTCGGGCTCGGGTCTAATTTTTTCGGGTTTGTCTCGGGCCAGGTCTTTCTTAAAAAAATAATAAATTATGCACGTCGGGTTTGGGTAAAAAGTGATTCGGGTCACTTCGGGTCGGGTACATTTCTTTAGAACCGAGTTTCTTTAGACCTCTAGTTCAAACCTACTGCTAAGCTATCAAGGTTAAATCCTAGAGCAAGGCCTTTAACCCCACCCGCTCCAGGGGTGCCGCACCACGGCTGACCCTGCGCTCTGACCCCAGCTTGATAATAAGCTGGGACATGTGAAAACCCAACTACATTCTCTTGCCTTGTACATGTGTAATGACAATAAAGTTGAATCTAATCTAATTTCAGAATAGATGAAGTTGCAGTAAATGTGGTTGTGACCAGCGCTGGGTGAAAAAGTGCTTTTGGAGCCACAGGTTACACATCACTATCTAATCCCTAGCAGAAATCCTTTCAGTTGACTTCACTTGAAAACTTTATAATTGTTGTTTGTTTGTTGTAACTATGGAAACGATGACTAGTCAGCTACTTTTCTGATCCGTGACTAAAAATTTGTACTCATCGTAACAACTCCATAATGATAATTATCAAAAACTCATAAGCTTTGATTTGACACTTGGGAAATCAGTGTATGGAGAGGTCGGAGTTCTTGGCCTTGTTTTGTCCTCATTTGTATTGGCTATTTATTTTCTTCGGACCAGAACACGCAGCTGCTCGGTGTGTTTTGAATGACTTTGGGAAAGAACCCAACGCTGGAGAATTGGTGTCATGCCTCCTGAGACAGCAACAGTTGCTGAAAGCAGCTTTGTGGGTTTGTTTTAGCCTAATATCAGATGTTCATTTATTTAATGTCTTTCAGCAGCTGGTCTAATTCACTGGACAGGCTGCTGACCCACATGCTGAAGAGGCAGAAATGATTTCCTTGATTTCACAAGCAAAGCATGTTGGATTAACAGCTACACAGAGACAAGTGTCTCTAACACCGGAGTTAATGAGGACATGGATACCATAGAGTATATCTTTATTACCAGCACAACAGGACCAACAAGGAAATCTCTGTCCACCCAAATGCAGATGTGGCTGAAGCACATCTGCATCAAAGTCACACTCTGGTTTTAGTGCTTTTGTGTTATGATGACCTCATGATTTTCTGCACTTCATAACCTTCATTGTTTTGCAACAAAGCTAATAAGATTAAAGTTTAAACTTAATAGAACCGGCTGTTGCAAACAATGCCATAATCGCTAATCAAAGCGTTTGTAAGACGTTTTTTATGAGCACAGTGCCGTTGCGGCCATGTGTTTAAAAACACATCGATTTAGATTTTCATTTACAATTCTGATTCCTTGCAAGATCTGTAAATACATACATCAAATCCTACAATATGTTATGTCCTTTGAGTCGGAATAATTATTAGCATATCCATAACTGACACAAGCAATGTTCGGTTTAAACTATGGGACTATTGAAAATAGCCGATATGATGAGATCATAACTAGGTCAAACTAATGCTGACTCTTTCCTGCAGTTTTTCCTGATTAAAACAGCTGCTGGATGTGACAGCTGAGTTTGGGAGTTTGGGATGAATAACATTCTTGGGATCTGGGATCAGGTCTAAAGAAAACTCTAGAGACACTTTGGGAGGAAACCAGTCGTTTCTTGTTGCTCTGATCTCAAGTTAAGAGGGATATTCATACATGAAAGTCAAATAACGGGCTTTAAGTAGAGATAGAAGAAATAGAAGAATCATCATATCATTAAGGAGTGTGTGTGTGTGTGTGGACTCCAGGTTCACAAGGATAAAGCAGATAAAAAGACATACTCATCATTACAGGTCTCTGCTTTGTAAATAAAGTAGCAATGTGACTCATCTTTCATATTGAAGCATTTACTGATTCGCGATGTCTAACTTGGAATTATCTTAGATTCCAAGACTCCACAGCTTTGTGTTTATTAGATCCAGTATTTCGTTACATTGCCATGGATGATAAACAGAATCCTTCCAATACACCACACCATGTATCATCTATCTCTTTGCTGGAGTACACATTGATTTACAAGACGAAATAACAGCTCTAGCTGTAGGTCCAATTTTCCTGTCACTACATCCACGACGCCTGTAAAACACACTCAGGTCTCGACAAGCTGACACACTTTGCAGAACAGAGGTGATGACTCCCTGCTGGCGGTGCTAAGGTGTATTCAGGAAGATGTTTTCTTGGCACCGGTTGAGGAAACGTGAAACAGACTGATAGCTGAGAAGCAGATGCGAGATTTAATAGTGTATGAATGCTGTTCTGGTTCAAGCGGAGATTTGGCCTTCCAGGCATATCATCACGTTACGGAATGTCTTCAAGTGGACGATAGCTGTTTATCGGGTTTTGAGTGGTGCCACCGGTTAAGCTCTCATACTATCATCGGCTAACCTCAAGAATCCTCATAATTTCAGAACTATTCATTGCTTTCGAGCCGAGGAGTGCTAATGAATCCCGGGTGTTTATTGGTCACATAAACAACCACACACACAGCACATTATACAGTGAAATGCTGCTCTGACAATAGAAAAGAGAAAATAGAAAAGACAAAAGAGAAAATAGAATATGAATAGAGTTATAAGAAAAATAAAATGAACCTGAGGATCCTGAGGCATCTAGAGATCTACCAGCTCCAGTCAGACTCTGCGATACTAAAGAGGAGATCTGAACTCCATGTGATATTTTGCATCTATACAACATTTATCAGACTGTATATTTATAATCACACCCTCCGGTGTCATCCATAAGAGGATGAGGTTCCCCTTTGAGTCTGGTTCCTGTCAAGGTTTCTTCCTTTACCGTCTAAGGGAGTTTTTTCTCGCCACTGCTGCCTGAGTCATCACAGACTTGCTCATTGGGGATAATTACATACACATTGTGAACTAAATCTATCTAATATTAATCTAGCATTTCGTATTCTATTAATCTTTATATTATTTTTTATATTAACCTTTTGTTCTGTGTTTATGTTCTGTAAAGCTGCTTTGAGACAATGTCAACTGTAAAAAGCGCTATACAAATAAACTTGAATTGAATTGAATTGAACCTGTACAGGTAGTGATGGGGTAAAAAAATGTAGATATTTTGTGGAGCTCAAGTTCTAAGTCCTAGTTGTGGTCCTGAATGGCCTTCAGAAAGAATCTCTTCCTTATTTATTCTCTCTGTGTTTGCCTTCAGAGGAAAAGAGAAGAGATAAGAATCCATTATCTGGATGGCTGAGATTACCTTCGCTAAAAATGCAGCTGCTTTATGTGACAAGAAAGTGTGATGAGCTTAAATGGACATCTTTTCAAATTTGTATGCCGTGATGAGACATCGCGTTGCTGAGTTGCCATATATTGGCTCAACTATAACTCAACATCTTTATTTGCAGTGCTTTTTTTTTGTTATCGTCATAATGTATGGCCATGATCCACTCTTCATTATAATCCCCTTTTCAACTACGCAGGTTTTGCAATGATTTAGAACAGCATGTTTCTATACATCACAGATTCACTATCTACACTTACACATTCAATTTGTTTGTCACATTTCCTTTGCTTGTGATTTGAATAAATGTTACTTTAAAGCTAAATCTTAACATCCCCTATGTATTTTTTACACTCTCCTATCGTCTATCACGACCATGTACTATCTGTCATCACCCGGTCATTACTGTCAAGAAGGTTTTCTGACATGAACTATGTGTGTCTTCTTTCGTAGCCTGGGGTCTTAAACAACAGCAAAACATGGGTGAACATGTTCATAGTCTCCTATTAAAGGTTACCTTAAATTTTCGTGGTTTCCTTACTGTGGAATGTTTGCAATAAAATCCTGATTGGAGATGGCAAGGGTGGCATTATAGATGAGAGATTGTGTTAATATAAATCAATATCAAGACAGGAACCCAAGAAAAAAATGAAGATGACTTTAATGTTTGATCTCATCGGTTACAGATTAGGTTTCATTCAATTAAATGACTTGTATAGCACTTTTAACAAAGGACAATAGCTTAAAAGCAGCATTATAGAAAAAAGGAAAATATAGGATAAAAATTAAAAAGTTTCAAATTAATATTTACATATTTACAAATCATATTTATCCCTAATAATCTAGGTAATAATAATAATCTATTATTATTATTATTATTATTATTATTATTATTATTATTATTATTATTATTACTATTATTATTATTATTACTACTACTATTAAAATGTAAACCTTTTTTGTTCTTTCTTTTTTCTTTTTTTTTTAAATTTAATTAATCAATTATTTAATTTAATTTATTTATTTTTTTTTTTTTGGGGTGTTTGGTTTGTGTGTTTGTTTTTTATAAAATATGAACCCCTCTGCTCCAGAAAACTCTCTAAATCATCCAAAGAGAAATGGATGAGAAATCAGAATAGTTCCTGAACTTCAGCTAGAGCTACAACTAGAGCTCGATGCAGGAAACATCGAATAGCTCGAAGTTTCAGATGCTTGCGACTTTAAATCTGTAAATGTAAACATAAAACTGAATGAGTGTGGAGATGAACACTGAGTAAAAACGTTTTATTGAGATCTTTGGATTATATTTTTCAATCATGTGGTTTACACTCAGTCTAAGTTGCTAGTGCTTTCTGTGATATTGTCTGTGGTTTGGGATGCAGTCTGTGGTGTTCTTTTGCTTGTCATCGTATCATTATGTTGCTCTTATTCGGAATACCTACATAATTGTCCTGGTGTCCTGAAAATGCACCTTATTATCATTAGACACTTTCGTACACATTATTTAACTGTCTTTCCGACTAGAATCCATCGCTGTCAAGGTTCACAAGCTGCAAGTCTTTGTCCAAATGGGTTTTATAAGTTAAACGTCCGAGACTGGAAAAGAAATCACCAGTTCCGACTCAACACAATACAGCAGATCCCATAAACTTCCATTTCCTCTATGATTATTTTAGTGTTACTACCTTTTCCTTTCTCATTTTTTTTGTGTGTCAGCATTTGGCACATGGAGGCTGGTTCTACATTCCATCCAGAACCCAAATTTGTCCTGGTGACGTAGTGCTTCTGTAGTCCGGCTAATGTTCAAGTCTACGCAATGATTAAAAACACAGTGCTGGTCCATTTTGCAGGAACCGAAACATGCTCTTATTGCCCTGTTTAAATACCAAATCATTTGAATAGTAATAAAAGATGTAGTAAAAGAGTAATAAAAGAGGTAACGTTTTGTAATCCGTGAACAGCTTTATAATAATAATAATAATAATAATAATAGTAATAATAATAATAATAATAATGCAAGTAAATAGTTATCAGTATCCTTCTTCAGCTCATAATGGCTTGCCTAATGTCATCTCTCTGCCTCTCCCTCACTGAAGGTGGTCCTGCAATCTTCTTTCCATATGCTGGACCCTCAAACCCGACCCCTGAAAGGGATCCATGTGCTGAGGTTCATCCATTAAAATTCCCTGAAGCACACAAATAATATTCCATCTGTCTGTGCTGTCATCTATTTTCCAAATGCATATTTTGCTGTGTGGTAATATTTGTCTTTTACATGGAATTCATCTCAGCAGTGAATTGCAAGTTTGTGCAAAAGAACCATGCATTGAGACCTAGTCTTTTTTTGGCATTGGCCTTCACCAAAGTAAGTACTGTAAGTAACTTCTCAATTCAGCTGAAACGAAAAAGAAAAAAAAAGAAAGAAAGCTGGCCTAGATTTCACATCCATTTGCACACAGCTATAAAAAGGGATGGAGCTCACAGCTTAACATTTAGATCTGTATTGTTCTATTAAAGAAATCTACCGAGATACTGCCCAGATGCTGTCTAGACAAATCCACAACATACATGAGATAAATATGTTGGATAACCCATCTGCTTTTTAGCACAAAACCTTAAAGGTTTCTTGGACATACTGAGGTGTATAAGTACAGTATGTGGAACTGTATGTGTGTGTAATGTGGTGTTTTATTCTGTGAATGTGGCGAGCAGCTGCTTGGTTAATTGTGTGTGAGCAGTTTGTGGCTGTTCCGTTACAGCTCCAACAGGTAGTAATTACATCGTTTTCTACTTACAGTAAAAATGATTATCTTTTAAAACATTTGCTTCTGGTCCTATTCAGAAGCCAGCACAGGGCAAGCACACTTTGGTAGAATATTCTACTGACTACTATCTCTCCTTGGAGTCATGGTCCATTCTATCTATCATTAAGCTCCTTTTAAGGTTTTTTTTTTTTCATCTCTTCACGTGTCATCTCAAAGATTCTGAGTTCATTGCTAGGTAATGATTTCTTTCTGTTCCCCTTGAAGATAAAAAAAAAACAGCCTCCTACTCAATACAAAGGCTTCTTACCTTGCATGATGTTTGCTTAAGAAAGATGATATCAGATTTTGTTTTTCTTTCTTGCTATCTGGTTTTCAGCTGGGATGTTATTAATGAGGTTTCGGCAGCTACTCGCCTTTCGAATGCCACAACCCCAAATGAAAGGTATTCATTAAAATGGCATTCCACAGATGGTCCTCGTCAGACTGTTTTAATCAGTTTTCCCAGGTTTTAAGTCTCCATCCCCCTTTTCTCCAGGCCTCGATGATTTGTTAATAGAGACAAACGACTCCAGAAACAGAGTGACGCAACGCTCAACTGCAAAGATCATTCTGTGACAGCCTTTTAACTCAAACCACATCTCTTCAAAAAACCCGGACAGTCATACTCTGCAGAATATAAGGGCCAGAAAATGAGGCTAGAAATAGCGCAACCTACAAGTGTTCCTCTTGTCTAGCAATTATTACGACCTAATGTTACCTCAGATCAGAAAAGTTGGCATCCAGCAATCGTGTGACTTAGCTCTATCAAGACAAAGGCTTAAAGTAAAACAGTGATGAGTAAGCAATTCCAGTGGCAATACTTCTTAGCAGTGTCTAGACTAGTCTAGATCGATATGAACAAACTGGGTAGAATGTGTCCCTTCAGGGTTCAGCACTGTGAGTGCATTAGCAGATGAGAATATAAATGAGAGAACTGTTTATAATATAACAAAGAAGAATAGGATTAGCCAGGGTAGTGTGTTTGAGTAGTGATGACAAATAAGTTTTTTTTCACAGATCACCCAGGGTGTACGTTTGCTGAAGCGAATGCAAATGTTGTTTTAAGTATTGGAGTGATCCAGAGAACCAATCCCTGATCTTGCAATCAGTTGTGGACTCATTTCTGAACCCTGGTCAAATATGATAACTGGCTGTGTTCATTTATTATACCAGGCTTTCCTAGGACTAAAGACTTTATGCTCATGCACTGAGTATCATGAATTACACAGACCTCTGTAAAAAAATCTTACAAGGACACCACCTCATTTGCGGTATTATAAAGTGACAACAAGCCAAGCTTCTAAAAAGTGGTGTTCTTCACAGTTTCAGTGATGGTACTAAAGAAAAAATAATATAATAACACAAAAGTGAAAGCAAACCTACATTTATAACCGATTCCACTAAACAAGCCCAGAATCAGGCCTGAGTGGGAACTCAAATATTTGGGCCAAAGTCCATAAACCTACCCTCCTCCTTTTTCTCCTAGCTGGATGACAATAACCTGTAGGTCTTTACAGTGGAGCTTAGTTGTGCATTCAAAAGGAAGCTTGAAAGCTTAATGTTAGGCTCCTGTACACATTTATCAATATTGCAGTGTTATAACAACTTAGCATAAATCCCTCGGCTATAAACTACCAGATATATTGGATGTAACCACTTTGGAATGTCTTGAGTAGCTACATGCCAAATGAAGTTGTCAGCATCAATAGTTGATTATGTTAGAAGTACAGTATTTATATAAATTGTCCATTTTAAGACTTAAGGAAATGAACAGTTTACAAATCCTCAAAACCTCAAACCAAACGGCCACATTTTCTTTCACGACCTGTTTGAAAATACCCCATAGTCCAAGTCTAGGCTTATTTTATGTTTGGAAAAAAACAGTCAATGCCTAGAGCAGCACCTCACCCATGATATGTTTCTCAGACTTCATTTGCTGACGCCCTTTACCGTAAGCAGGTTGCAATAAATTGGCATTGGCCCCTTACTGTGATGGTAATGGTTCCCCGCCTCAGGTAAGGTTATGTGGAGCAACACGCCATGTTTTCCGTCGCAGACACCTCTGCTTGATCACCAGGTCCAGCTGCACACAGCAGGCTCAGAGGCTGTTTATTGTAAGGCTGTGTCCAAGAGGAGGGAGTGCGGCACCAGGCCAGGAAAGCAAGACAAAGAGCATGGGAGACTAAAGTCTAAAGAGTGACCTACAAATCTGTCAGCTCTAACAGAATATGATGAGTAGAACAAAAGGTTCAGTGTAAAGGTAGCAGAATGGGTCTAATCTACAGCTAAATTATGGACTGTTACCTTCCTGTTGTTTGCTTTTGTTTAGTCTCCAAGCTCCCGGTTACTATAGTACACACTTTTTCATTTGCTCTTATCTGTATGCTAAATCATAATAAAGGTTTCCTTACGAACTACAGCTCCTGCTAATGTACTGCAACATTTAGCTCCAACCCTAAACTGAGACACCTGATCCAAGTAAAGAACGTTCTTAGGAACATCTGAATATTGAAGCCACGTGTGTTGGATTAAGGGTTGGACATTTAAAAACATACAGCATCTAAAACTGCGTACTTGAATAAATAGTTTGCCAAACTAACGCTCCAGAAAGTTTGTTGTGTTGAAAACCAAGGTATTCATTAAAACCTTAGGAGGCTAAAATGCCCTTATATATCCAAGAAGAAGAAGAAGAAGAAGAAGAAGAAGAAGAAGAAGAAGAAGAAGAAGAAGAAGAAGAAGAAGAAGAAGAAGAAGAAAGAAAGAAAGAAAGAAAGAAAGAAAGAAAGAAAGAAAGAAAGAATAATAAATAAACTGAAATATGAGGTCACAGGTTAAAAAAAGTGAAGTGCTGTTTATTGTTGCTAAGCTGCATTGAGATTCAGGTCAGTACAGAGTCACAGATGGCCTTTTTCAGGGGAAACCCATTGAACCATGGGAGGGAAGCTTAAAAAGGATAGATTATAACTGATTTACTGATAACCAACAAGCCAAAACATTGAAACCACCTGCCTAATACTGTGTAAGTTTCCTTTGTGTTTCCAAAACAGCTCTGACCCATGAGCTATGGACTGAATAAGACCTCTGAAGGTGTGCTCTGGTATGTGGCACTAAGACATTAAAAGCAGCAGGATGGTCCTCTGTGGATCTGAATTGTTCAGCACATCCAACTAAAGTACGATCGAGTTTCGAGGTCAAGTCAATACCCTGAACTTTTTAAATCATGTTCCTCAAATAATTTTTGCACTGTGGCAGGAAGCATTATCCTGCTGCCATTAGGGAATACTTGGTGGCTGACCCATTTCTATCATAGTTAGCTTAAACCTTTCCACAATTTGTGCTATGTAGCTCTTCTGTGGAATCGGACCAAACAAGCTATCCTCTGCTCCCCATCAGTGAGCCCATGACCCTACTGCTGGTTGACCAGTTGTCCTTCCTTGGACCACTTTTGCTAGGTACTAACCACTGCATACCAGGAAAAATTAAACCAGACCTGCTGTTTTGGAGATGCTCTGACCCAGTCTTCTAGCCATCACAATTTGGCCCTTGGCACCCACTCCACACGACTCCAACACATCAAGAACTAACTGCTCACTTGCTGCCTAATATATATCACTCCCTTACAGGTGCCATTGTAACGAGGTAATTAATGTTTTTCATGTCAGTTGTTTTAATGTTGAAGCTGATTGGTGTATGTGTCACTCAGTGGAAACTCTGCCTTGTGAGTTTAAATATTTATTTTATGTATTTATTTATATGCGCCGGGTTCACTGAATGGGTGAGCAAAAGCTGATGCTGGACCAACATAAACCAAGACTTTTACTTAATTTGATTGTTGAAATGAAGAACATGTCGCAGATTAACTTCATCTCACACAAATTCTTTTTCATTCAAGATGTTTGAAGGGAATAAACCTCTTCTTTTGTCCTAACCTCAACCTCAATCTTTATATAAACTTATAAAGTGTGTGAATTGTGTGAAATTCTCATCCTCAGTTTGAAGTATGAAACTTTCCTTTGTATACCCTCTGTACAATTTGATTGACAATAGGTTGACCCTACACATGAAGTCTGTTTTCTTAGAGGTCAAGTATGTACAAAGCCACGACCCTGTTACAGGATGACAGGCCGAGTCTGGATCGCTAATGCTAACATGTGCTAACCAGGTGGAATACGCATTGCTACTGAAGCGTTAGTGTGTCTGTTCAAGAGACAGGTGTGAGCTTTGATTTTAATTCTAACAAAGGATTTTTCTTCAAAATAAAACAGCAGTAAATCTGGATATAGACCATGCCTTTATGGCCTGTAATCAAATCTAGATCAGAGACACTAAATCCTTTAGCGTTTCATAGTTAATGCTAGGATCTATTCCCAGGTATTGTGTTTTTCAAACACAGATTAAGCCTAACTATAAATTATACTTTTAGAGGCTCTATGTGGCGGCCTGGGAAATCTTTTCACGTGGTGAGATTTCAACATTTTCTAATATATAATAAGATAGTTATGAAAACTTATGAGGCTTTCCCGACTGTGGTGCAGGAGCATCACAGACATTTTGACGGACTTTATGTACTGAATTTTGCTCATATGTCAGCTTTGTAAAAGCAGAATAAAGGAAACCACATTTAGCTAACAAGGGTTTATACACCTGACTGCTTATACCAAGACAGATACCTAATCGTTCTACCAGAAGATAGTCTAGATAAGATAAAACATGAATAAAAACATGTCATTTTGGTGGAAAAATTAGAAAATATATTACATACAGGCAGTGTGATGGTTCAAAGGGTATTGTTGCTGCCTCACAGCTTCAGGCTCCTGACCTCAGGTTAGAGTCTATGTGGATTTATGTATGTTCTCCCCATGCCAGTTTCTCCAGATTCTCCAGTTTTCTCCCAAAGACCCTATGTGAATGTGAAAGTGTGGGTAAATAGTGTCTTGGAATGAACTGGTGACTTATCTTAGCACTTACTGAAAATGAGGATAAATATATTACATCATGTTTGGTGGTATATACTACAATATATTATACTTTGACAATCTTATTGTGTTTTGTTTTTTTTAAATTGGATTTTTGGCTATTTGCTAGAATTCAGCCAGACCACATGTGTTGCCTAAAGTACTCCTTTTTAGATATTAACTAAGCCAAAACATGCTTCTGGAAAAATCCCACTGCACTTTTTGTCTATTAAAAAAGTCTACTGATGTTCAGTAAATGGGTTATCTTCAAGTGACCCGTCAAACATCCGTCATTTTTTTTAAAATGTTTTCTTACATTAAACACATCGTAAATGTTTCTATGTCATTTACTGCAGACAGACTTTTCAGTCGAGGGTCAGTAAAGTGTGTCTCACCTTCAGTTCTGCTCAGTAGTCTTGAGTCACAGACGACCGCCATATGTCTCAGACATCAGACACGTTTTTGTGGGTTTATTTTTCAGCGTCATGGTGTTTTGCTCATACACAGTAAGCCTGCTCTTTCTCAACCTATACAGCATGTTCCACAGACGAATCCACAGACGAATTCTCCATCTCCAATTACATTTGGAATCAAAACAGTGTTGTTTATTTAGAAAGGAAATAATTTTACTCGTCATGTAAAATACTTATTTTAACTGAATTTATCTATGACATTTATCTATTAAAATTCCTTTATTTTCTGTAAACATTTCCAATATTTTTTTTTACAGGTTCTGTAGTGCCGAGTTTTTCAGGATAAACAGTTCATTATATTTTCTCTCTACATTTAGTGCATACTTGACTGCATTGTGTTTTCAGAATGTTGTAGACATGTTAGAAGTTAACACTGACACAACCTACTTGGCGTTTTTAAGCAATAGTGCTATTTGTTTAAAGTGACACATGATATTAGATATGGTGAAGAGCAAAGGCAGATGTCTGTGACCATTGACCTTTCTTGTTTGTTCACTTTGAAACACTAAAAACTCCAGCAGTGACTCATAAAGATCACAAACTCCTAAACTCCTAAGGTCAGTTAGCTGTGTGTGTGTGTTGTCAGAGATTGAGAGCTGCAAAGTAAAGGACAGGCTTTTGAACCCTGACTGAACTCTACTTAAGAAGACATTTAGTCATTAAACAGGAAGCCGCTTCAGTTTGACATGGAAATAACAAGAGTTTAGGAAGTGTTTACAAAACTAGCAATTATGAGATGCAGTCTGCTAGATGGGTTATTACATATTTTCTGTACAAAAATTGCAAACAATGTGGTTATAATGTGGTTTGTAAACAACAAGGATTTATGACAATTGTTTTGTTGTATCTTGTAACTTTGTTGAAATTTGAGAATCATACAATAAACTAAAACATAGTAATAACAACAACAGTAAAATTAATATCAATAATTATAATAACAATAATAACAATCATAGTTATTATTATTGTTGTTGTTATTATTATTATTACTGATGTTGTTGTTGTGTATTTGGGTCTGTGGCACTGTTTGTAATTGCTTTGTTTTGGTTTTTATAAATGCATTTAGTACATTTATTATGATGATGATGATGATGATGATGATGATGATGATGATGCAGCACATATAATAAAATGCAGATGTACTGTTTTGAAGCAGGTGTATGATGATTTCTACATGAGACTCCCACTAAACTTGATGAACTTGCCCCTAAAGTGGTTCTCTATATCCTCACAGAACCTCCCAGTACCCCAAAGCTCAATGCTGATCATAAGTTTCCATTACCTAGCTCCAGTGCTAAAAAACTAAAGAAGGATTTTGACACCAAACACATCTTGGCTGATTGACTACACTGAGCTTAAGTGGAAAATGTGAGTCAATTTCCTGAATTGCTTCTTAGAGCACCCAAGCATCTTTTCCTCCCTGGATCAGTGTTTGAGGAAAGTCTCTCAGTTGTCCAGCCCTCAGTGGAAGTGTTTGGGGAAGGAAGGAGTGTGAAGCGCGCACTCAGCCACTCCTCCTCAATCCTGATGCGCACTCATCTGCCAGAAAAAAGAAGAAAAAAAAAAGCTCTCATAAGTTCTGTAAACTAAACGCAGTAGCAGCTGCGAACGAACAGACAGACTATATGGAATTTCCAGGCAGAAAGAAAGGAACGTATTTATTTTTATTTATAGATTTTTGAATACATTTGGCTTTAGGGCTGTTGCATTGAAGTGACAGTGGATGCACAGATTGTTTTTTTCCTTGAGGAAATGCTTTATGAATGAAAAGGTTTTTTTTTAAATTATTATTATTATTATTATTATTATTATTATTATTATTGCTTTGGTGATGCGGTCGACGTTGCATGGTGTCACTCGAAAGGAAACTGTTAAGGTGCAGAATGAATGATAGTCATGTTGAAATTTAGTAGAAAACGAATTTGAGCACACAGAACATATAAGGTAAGTTTTTTTCCGTCCTGTTTTATTCAAATGCTGGTGCAGCCGATTCAGTGCAAAAAAAATAAATAATAATAATAATAATTATAATGCATACTTTGTAGTTCATGGGATCAAACACAGCACCGTTATTTTACGCAGTGCATTTTGTTATCTTTTTGTTCTTTTGCACAATCTTAATGATTATCGTGGTGCTCCACAGTGTCTTTTTTTTATTTTTTATTATTATACAAGTTTGGCTGCAGCTGTGAAGCTGAAGATGGGCCACTGCGTAGCGCGCGTGCTGACTCTGTTTACGCTGGCGGCGCTGGCGAGGAGCGCACAAGGCTGCCCGCGACCGTGCGCATGCCCACAGCCCGGAGAGGTTCAAT
Organism: Tachysurus vachellii; assembly: GCF_030014155.1. Classification (NCBI taxonomy): domain Eukaryota; kingdom Metazoa; phylum Chordata; class Actinopteri; order Siluriformes; family Bagridae; genus Tachysurus; species Tachysurus vachellii. Next base: position 12,717,756 of record NC_083483.1, read on the forward strand.
GCACATTTCGCTCTCTGCTCACGGTGCCCGCTGGCGTGTCCCGACAAGTAGAGCGCATGAACCTAGGGTAAGAGGGTTCCTCCAAAGTAAAAAGGGAAAAAACTCCAAGCTAATCAGCTCAGTGCGAATTCCATTTCTCAGTTTATTAAAGAATGATGCGTCATGCGTCCTTACCAATTAGGGTTCAATTTAATGTTGTTGAAAAAAAAAATGCAGCTTGTTATTTTGCTCAAGAAGTGAAACGTACAGCCTGTAGTATTCCTGTAAACATACTGATCATTACAAAGCACTGACACTGAAAACTCCTTCCATAAATATGATCTCCATCTGATGTTATATACAAGTTTATTATTATATCGTGTCTGCACACAAGTCACTGGTTGTAGGCTTTTACTATAGAAGCCATACTAGACGCCATATGTGGATGTTAATAATGCAGAGTTAATAATGTAGATAACCTACTAACTATTTAACAGCAATGTCATTTACTTAGCATAATTAATGGCATGTTCAACTATTTAAAGCTAGCTTCATTTGTTAATCCTGAACTGAGTGTCCATTTGCAACATGGCATGTTCTTAACTAACAGCCAACAAAAACAGAATGTTTGCACTTCTGTTTCTTAGCCACAAACAACGCCAGTATTGTATTCTTCATCATTGCTCATTAAAATGAACTGGTTTGACTATACACCTGCCTCCCCAAATGATTTAAACACAGGAGGAAGACACAACACAGCATTCCAAGTCAAGATTTAAAATTGTGCTTGAATATTTCATCTGCATATTTTTTGAGACAGAATATTTATGGTCCAGATCTTAGGTCTAAAGTATTATTGTGTACTGTAATTGTTCCTGTTTCAGGTTCAACACAATAAACCGAATAACAGGCAGCTCTTTCGCTGGTATGCGAAAGCTAGAACTCCTCATGATGCATGGGAATAATATACATAACATTCCTGATGGAGCATTTCATGACCTAATATCCCTTCAGGTGAGTGGAGCATATCAAATATGCATAACTGGCTCACTTTTTAGTTCTTATTTTATCAAGAGGAGATCATAGCTAACAAAATATTGCATTTTTCCTGTTGTATACCCTTACAGATGATGAAGATGAGCTACAACAAGCTGAAGATCATTACCAGACGCACATTTCAAAGTCTCTGGAATTTAGCCAGGCTGCACCTGGACCATAACCATCTGGAGTTCATACACCCGGATGCATTCCAAGGCCTCACCTCTCTCCGTCTGCTTCAGTTGGAAGGCAACCGTCTGCAGCAACTACATCCAGCCACCTTTGCAACTTTCTCTGTACTTGGCTACTTCCCTATGTCCACTCTGAAGCACCTGTACCTGTCTGAGAATGGGCTTACAACACTATCACAAATGATGTTAGCTACTATGCCTCAACTGGAGAACTTGTACTTGCATGAGAACCCCTGGACCTGTGACTGCAGGATGAAATGGTTCAAAGAGTGGATCTCAAATGCACCAGGTCAGCATCAAGAACTATATCAGTTATACTGCAAAACAGGGAGAAAGCATCACAGTGGTGTAATGGGAAGCATTGATGCCTCACAACACCAGGGCTCGATCATTACTGTTCGTGTGTAAGCTTTGCATGTTCTCATCATGTCCATGTGGGGTTCCTTTGGGTTTTATGGTTTCCTCAAACCTTAAAAAATATGCCAAATTTATTTGTTAAATTGGCCTTAGGTGTAAATGAGTGTGTGAATGTAGGTGTGCTCGACAGTCTGCAATGTATTCCTGCTTGTGCATAGTGTTCCCAGTATACAGTAGGCTCCTGACCCATAGCAAACCCTGACCAGAATGACACAGTATAATTATTGGGAATTACTAAAAGTGGTAGCTGTAGATATAGTACTTATAAAATGAATTACTGTGTATTATTGTGCGTCTGTAATACAGTGTATCTGTAAGATTATTACAGTGCTTATAACATTTGCTGAGAATATAACACTTATAAAACATGCTGAGAATTGAAAAATTATAACACTTATAAAACCTGCTGAGAATTGCAAGTTGTATGTTGCTATTGTATTTTCAATTTGATTCTATAAAGTTAATATGGTTAATTACATTAGTACTTTTAGGAGATTACAATGCATTGCCATATCTATTATTAATCTATGAACTCTTTTTTCGTCAGATGTACTCAAATGCAAAAAAGATAGAGCTTTCCCTGGAGGACAATTGTGCCCTGTGTGTTTCTCGCCTAAACAACTAAAGAAAAAAGACCTTCTGGAGCTAGACAACCCAAAATGCACCAGTCCGGTCATTAGTGCCCCTCACAGATCCTCTGCCCTTGACGCAGAGAGTGAACTCTTGACATTAAATGACTTCAGTCAACCTCTTGGGAATGCTTCGCTTGGCTTGTCAGACGAACATGGAAATCAAGTAGATCTGTATTGTCATGTCAATGAACCAACCAAGTCAACCAGAATAAACTGGAACAATGTTAACTCATTTCAAATTAACACAAATGTCACCCTGATGTTAGATCTGGAATGTCCAATTGACAGAGGCACTTACGAAAAGCTGTGGAGGCTTGTTGCATATTATAGTGATGTACCTGCACACCTAAAAAGGGAGATTATGTTAAGCAAAGACCCTCATATTAGCTACAGGTATCGCCAGGATGCAGAAGTGGATGCCGTTTACTTTACTGGCGTGAAAGCCAATATTGTGGCAGAACCTGCATGGATAATGCAGTCAGCATTGAACTTACAGTTAAATAGACCTCAGTCCACCAGTAAAAGGGTTAGACTCATTCTCAGCACTCATCTATCAGAACTGGTAGAGTTAGAAGAAAAGAGGCAGCAGAGGAGAGAGTGGGTTTTGATAGAGGCAAGAAACAACACCAAAATATCTCAGGTTGTTGTGGTGGGCAACCCAATTCAGATGCAATGCAATGTGCAAAGCTCAGGGCACCCATTAATAAAGTGGATGCTGCCTGATGGGTCAAAAGTTGAGGCCCCATATCAAAGCAGTGATAACAGGATCACAGTGTCTCCATCTGGTTTATTGGCTATAACAGCCACGGATCACTCAGACTCAGGTGTGTACTACTGTATAGCAAAAGTGGTGGGTGATGTAAGTATACTTTCCTTTCGTCTGACAGTGGAAGACTCTTCTACTCCAGCTCCTGGAAGTGATAGTGTGGCTGAACCTGTGACGGGAGTCACTGGTGGGCCTGTTTCTCTTCCCTGTGTAACCTTGGGTTCTCCTGATCCAGATATAAATTGGATTCTGCCAGACAACACTATTATAAACACATGGTCAAATTTATCCAGGATGTCTGTGGCCTCAAATGGAACTTTAACCATTCGCAATTGCCAGCTTTCAGACAATGGTTATTATAAATGTGTGGCAGAAACTCAACATGGTGTGGACTCGTTGGCTACAAAAGTAACTTTGACAAGGCCTTCCAGAGGACATCCTATAAGGAAATATTCCAGCAGACCTCAGCCTGCAGAAGGAGTCTCAACCAAAATAAAAGCTCCAATAAACAATGATGTAGAGGCATCTGGGGACAATGACAATGAAGGGCCTGAAGCAAAAGCTTTTGAAAGAGTGGATAGCTCTTATAAAAGGAGAATTCCAAGTGCTCCCGTTCGGGGTGGGCATCCGACCAGAAAAGTGTGGAGACGTCCTCCCTTGCAGAGAAGACGAATAATCCCTACTGGAGCTGACAGGAGTAACCTGACAGAAACAAGGAGAAGAATCAATGTGTCAAAAGGCCCAATAGATCCAGAACATTGGGCTAACATTCTGGCAAAAGTCCGCAGCAGTGGTGATAATGCAAAAACAACTACAACTGTAAGTTCTGGTCTGGCTAGCACAAATAGTTCACATCAGCTCGACAATGGCATCACAAAGCACTTGGGATTGATAACAGACAGAAGTACAAGTGGAGCAATACCACAAAAAGAATCATACATGGCCACAACATCCAAGACACTGGTGCAAACCACTGAAGTCAGGCTAGATATAAAACCACTGGATCCTGAAGATCAGCTAAACATACCCTACCAAATCGCTGCTCCAGAAGTCAACCAAAATTCTGATTTGATAGATGTTGCATATACCACAATTGGTCCACAAACTACTACTCAGTCGTTGATAGATGTAGATGTTTCCAAATGGAGTGAAGTGAGAACTATTGAAAGCACGATTCCATATGAAACTCTATTTCAACAAAACCAAAGCCACATGCTGGGTAGCAAAAAAAATGAAACATTTCCCAGGGCTAGAGGTGATGACGATGACAATGCTGGTGATAAAGATGACAGCTTTTTGAAAAGGCATGGGGTTGAGGTTTATCAAGGAAAGTCTGACAACAGTCCAATATCAACCACATCTATTGTTTCTGAAGAACAAAACATGGCAAAGTATTATGCTACTCATTTATTTACTGACATTGCAAAAACTGCATTAGAAGAGAAACATGACAGTTCACAAATTACACTGCTTACCACTATGACACCAAAATCGCAATCCACGTTAGAACATGACAGAGGAACATCATACGGTAGGGCCTCGTCCAATTCAAGACGTAAGAATAACGGCAGGCGAAGAAAGCTTCATAGAAATAGAACAAAACCAAAACAAGCAAAATCTGCATACTTCTTAAATATCACTCGAAATCCCACTACTCAAACCATGGTTTCCGGAATCACCAAGATGACTGCAACATCTGAGCCAAAAATAGCAACATCTATAATGGCTATGAGCACTGAGGTCAAAACGGATACCAGTGTTGCATTTACTGACAACCAAGGAACATCGCTTAGTAAAACAAATTTGTCAAAGGGGAAAGATTCTTTATTTGACATCCAGAATACCATATCCTCTGATACTTCTGTCATTGAGAAAGTGTCAGATGCAGAGCCTACATCAATGTCATATATTGAAATAGATAGTATATCCCTAAAATCTACAGTGTTGTCAATGTCTTCATCACCATCCTTAGGTTTCATAGGACAATCAACCACACACCGAGAAAGTGTTTCTACCGTATCTCCTATCATTCAGACCACTCCATCTACTGACTATGAGACAATTATAAGCTTCCATTCCCTGACGGGAATGCATTTTGAAGAGGCAGAAAGAGAAAGCACTACAGGACACACCAGCACAAGGATAAAGTCTGACACTTCCCCTGAGAGTCCTCAAACGCACTCAGAAGCAACACCAGGTGCGGGCATAGATAAAGCAGAAAATCAATCTCAGTTCTCACTTAAACCTTTCTCTTCATCTGCTGTGAGAGTCCAGCATGAAATCATTGCTAGCCGTGACTCAGACATCCCTAGTGGGTCAACAAAAGCAAACATCTATGAGGGGGCTCCTGAGAATTCTCAGGTTACAACAGAGAGGCCCATAACATCCCAAAATGTTAAACAATCAGGTACGGTCACTACAACAAAAATAAACACTGCTAACAGAAAACAGGAAACAGTCTCTGGTAGGAAGGCTCAAATAGCAGAGGAAAATACTGTAACTCTGATGGAAGGTCAGCAGTACAGTCACCCTGTCACCACCCTGAAAACAACAACAACAGCAGCAATAGCTACTACTACCCCAAAACAACCAATGCCTTCAAAAACACCAAAGGAATGGAGACCCTCTGTAATCCTCCCACATACATCTTTCCAGAATATACCTTCCATTTGGACACCTGACAATTCAAATCATATTCCTGACAGACACAGAGAAAGAATTTTAAACCCTGAACAGAGAATCAGGTCACATAACAGAAAAAGGCCAACTGTATTTCATTCAACAGGTCTATCAGAATTAGATACAAGTGACAGTGATTTCAGCACCCAAAAACCAAAACCACAAACCACACTTAAAGTTCCCACAACTGCCCCAGAAGTCCTCGTTCCTCCTCCAAGACAAACCCTTCCTGTGCAGCCAAATGGTAGTTCTTCCTTTATCCACTATCCTACCTCCACCAACAGTGTGCATCATTCTCAGCAGAAGCAGAAGCCATTCATCTCATCTAGAAGACAGCCTAAGATTACCAGCACCAATATTAGCACAGTGACAGTACAGGCTGAATCAAATGCCTATCTGCCCTGTGTTACTGTAGGAGAGCCTAGACCCTTCCTCTCCTGGACTAAGATCTCAACAGGTATGCAATCCTTTATTCCAAAATGGTACACATGCACATTAAATACGTCTAAAATCTGATAAAGTTTATATTATACAAAGTGGACTCCAGAATATGGTAAAGTTGCTAACAATATCTGTATTTGTAAATCATTATTTATATTTTGCCATGGCATAAAAGATAATACAGTCAGTACTGTAATATGATCATTTTTAATATTATTTACAAAAACAACAACTAAGTTTCACAGATTGCAGTGTCTCTGTAAAAGGGGATACAGTAATTTGGCTTTGCATGTTAATTTAAAACAGCTGACTAAACCATTTTGAATTGAGAGATATCGATTTATGACAGAAATGATTTCTTTGAAATCCCACAGTTACCACATTTAGCTAGAATTGTATATGATGTAATTTCCCTAACTTACCTCCTAACAGACCTCATCATCTGGAAGGAATGCCCTTAGTGGTTTATATTGGAAACTCAAAACTATTTGTTTCTGTAAAAAGACCTTAATGTTTTGGTTTATGTTCAGTTTTCAGCTGAATTAATTTAAGCTGTGAACAGAATGTGGCAAAATCTCTAAAAGACAGATATTTCAGTTAATGCATAAATATCTTTATGCACATTTAAGATATAAAAAACACATTAAAATCTAAACATTTATTAAGTAAACATTATGTAAAATGTTAAGGTAATAGAGAATCAGTGCCATATATTGGTGGATTAACTCTCTATGTTTTAATAATCTTTGTTTTCTGACATTCTACCACTGCTAAATCAGAGGCATCAATATTAAATTAAATTGACAGCAAAATCTTATTACTATTATATCATATACCAAAATATTTTTATAGGCACTGTCATCTGGACAATATCTGGTATCATTTTTATTGTGATTAAATAACTGGACACATATTTTTTCAATTTATTATTATAACCAATATGCAATCTCCTGATTAATGCCACTGTATCCCTCTGTAGGAGCCAGTATTACCCAGAATACTAAGATTCAGCGATTTGAAGTCCACCCTAATGGCACCCTCACTATCCGCAATGTACTTCCTTTAGACCGGGGGCAGTACCTCTGCAGTGTCCGGAACCAGTATGGACAAGACAAATTGGTGGTCACATTGATAGTCTTAGCTGAACACCCCAGGGTGTTTCAGCCACGCTATCAAGACATAACCAAAAACCTGGGAGACACCATTGATTTTGAATGTCTCTCCCAAGGAAACCCTTATCCTCGCACTACATGGGTGCTCCCTAATAAGGAAATAGTACATATGGACGCTTCCTCCCTTGGTGCACATGAACAACGAGTTTCAGTTTTAGCCAATGGTACACTCCGGATTAAATCTGCTACATACACCGATCATGGGATTTATAAGTGCATTGCTAGCAATGCAGCTGGTGCAGACTCTATATCTGTTCGTCTCACAGTTGCTGCTTTACCGCCAGTGATACAACAAATGAAGAATGAGAATATTACTCTCCCAGAAGGCAGCACAGTCTACCTGAACTGCAGTGCCAGAGGTGTTCCTCCCCCTACAATAAGCTGGTCTATGTCCAATGGTCTGCAGCTTCGTTCTTCAGAATTTGTTAGTGGCCTCAACCTCTTTGTTTTCAACAATGGGACCCTGTACATTCGTGGGTTGGGTGCAGCAAATGCAGGGAAATATGAATGCATAGCCACTAATACACTTGGGATTTCATCCAGAGCTGTAATGTTGACAGTGAACAAATCTATTGCATCAGCCAGAGCCAGAATTACTTCCTCATCTCCACAGAAAACAGATGTAATCTATGGTGGAAAGCTGCAACTAGACTGTGTTGCATCAGGAGATCCAGAGCCTAGGGTCATCTGGAGGACGCCATCCAAAAAACTTGTAGATGCTCATTATAGGTAAGAAAAACAAATTAATTAACTCAGTCACATAAAAGCAGTTACATACACCTTCCATACAGAGGCATTCAGTCAATAGTATTTTGATAGACTTGAGAAAATGACAACAACTACAAACTGATCACAACTTATACCATAACTTCCTAACAAATAACAACACTGCTTTTGGATCCATGGTTTGATCTTGAGCATTTGTTATTGTCTGTGCAGAATTTGACATGTTGTACCTATTATATTATTTCACATTGTTTATCCACTTACTCACTTTACCATATTAAGACTTTAAAATTCTTTCTTCTCCAGTTATGACCCACGAATCAAGGTGTTTGCCAATGGTTCACTGTCTATCCACTCTGTAACTGAGAAAGATGAAGGTGACTATCTGTGTGCAGCACATAACAAAATGGGAGATGATTATGCACCCCTTAAGGTCAATATCTTGACAAAGCCAGCAAAGATTGAGCAGAAGACACAGTTCAACCAGAAGGTGATCTACGGTGGTGACCTGAAAGTCGACTGTGTTGCATCCGGATTACCAAACCCAAAGGTCCAGTGGGCTCTGCCTGATGGCACTATGGTCAACAGCATTATGAAATCTGACAGCAGCAGTGATAGTCCAAGTAGTAGGTATGTGGTTTTTGACAATGGAACCTTATACTTTAATGATGTGGGGATGCATGAAGAAGGTGATTACACATGCTATGCTGAGAACCAGATTGGTAAGGATGAGATGAAAGTACATGTCAAGGTGGTGGCAGATGTACCTATGATCAGAAACAAGACCTTTGAGGTAATCAGGGTAATGTATGGAGATTCTGCCTCACTGAAGTGTTCTGCCAAAGGAGAGCCTAACCCTCAGATACTGTGGTTCTCTCCAACAAATAGAGCAATTCCTTCTGCCTCAGACAAGTACTTGATCCATAATGATGGTACACTGGTCATTCAGAAAGTGCAGCGCTTTGATGGTGGGAACTACACATGTCTAGCCAGGAACAGTGCAGGACAAGATCGTAAAGTAAACAAGCTGGAAATCCTGGTATCACCTCCAGCTATCAATGGTCTAAGAGGCTTCACAAGCTCTTTGAAAATATCTGCTATGAAGAATCAAAGGAAATTGATCGATTGTGATGCTTCTGGTACTCCTGTACCTTATGTGCTATGGGTTTTCCCAGAGAATGTTATTCTGCCAGCACCATATTATGGAAGCCGAATGACAGTCCATCGAAATGGCAGTCTTGATATTCATTCATTGAGGGTAACCGACACAGCAAAATTAATCTGTATTGCTCGTAATGAAGGTGGAGAAGCAAGGCTCATGGTACAACTTGATGTGATGGATGTTATAGAAAGACCGAAACTCAAAGGTCCTAAAACAGAGTCTCTCTCTATAACTGTTGGTAAGACAATGATGCTAAATTGTTCTATTGAAGGTACTCCAGCACCACAATTGACCTGGGTTCTACCTAGTGGTTCTCTGCTAATTAGAGGCTCTCAAAATAACAAGTCCTTCCACAGGTCTGATGGGATTTTGGTAATTACTAACCCAGCTGTGTCAGAGGCTGGAACGTATCAATGTTTGGGCCGCAATGCTGGTGGACTGGTTGAAAGGACTGTGGTGTTGACTCCTGGGCAGAAGCCAGAGATTAATAACAGGTACAACTCACCTGTTAGTGTCATAAATGGTGAAAACCTGCAGTTGCACTGTCTGTCTACTAGTGATCCTGTACGTCTTACATGGACTTTGCCAAGTGGGGTTGTTCTAAACCGACCTCAACGGGCAGGTCGCTATGCTGTTCTATCAAATGGTACTCTTTCCATCCAGCAGGCTTCTGTGTACGACAGGGGCTCTTACACCTGCCGTGCCGCAAACGAATATGGAAGTTCCTTGCTAACAATCCCAGTGGCCATAATTGCATACTCACCAAGAATTTCCAGTGGTCCACCTCCTACCACCTATGCCAGAAGGGGAGTTGCTGTTCAACTGAATTGTGTAGCTACTGGTATCCCCAAGGCAGAAGTGGCATGGGAGACTCCAGACAGAACAAGGCTAATTGTCAGCAGTCAGCCACGCCTGTTTGGAAACAAGTATATACACCCTCAGGGCTTCCTTATAATCCAGAACCCTACACCAAGAGACACAGGTTTCTACAGATGCACTGCTAGAAATGTGATTGGGGTTGACACAAAGGGAACATACCTTCATGTGTACTGAGAAGCAATAAATTCAGAACATGTCCAAAAATCTGAGAGGTTCAGCTAATCCATAGATTTATTTCTAGCTATTTTTCAATGTGAACATGACTTGCTATCATTCTAGGACTTGTTCTACGGTGTTGGACATCACTTTGCCATTCAGTTTTTCTATCCTGTTAGTTATTGCAAATATCTACAGAGTTGTGCTATCCAATCATTCCTATTAGCCATTAACTACTAATCTGAAAATACAGTGTATGTTTTTTGACAGTTGTAAATACTACAACTGTTTTCATGGAGGTTTTTCTTGCTTTGTTTTTTTACTGTTGCAGACAGGGACAATTTATGTCAAACTGTATATATGACTCCTACATTTTTTATTTAACCTTGAAAAATAATCGGAGGATATTACTGACATTTTCAATATGAAACTCATATGAATCATTCAGGGATATTAAAACAGACAGCTAGATTACCTAATATCTTTAATTCTAAATAGGTGAAGGAAAACTGTTTAAGGGTTTTTTCTTTTTTCGCACATCAACCTTTTCTGCTCCCATATACTCAAACCTATAAAGGTAAATATATACTTTTTCTTGGCATTTTTACATATTTGCTATGACACGTTCACATTAGACTAACTTTTGATAAGTGTTCAAACCCTAATGCTGAAGAACAATATGCCCTCATTTAACTAAAAAAGCTAACTCTTTGTGTAGACTTTGTTGCAGTTAATGGCTTAGATGTGTATCCAAACAATACAGAACAAAAATGAGGACATGGTTGAGAACATTCCTCACATATAAGAATGTTCTATAGAGTTTCTTATTCCGTTTAGAAACAAAAACCTTTTCAGAAGTCAACATTGACTGAATTTTGTAGAACTGATGAAAAGGCACATGTTCTTTTTTTCCACGAGGTTGCTTTAACTTATTTGTATTTTTAAAGATTTTGTATTGAGATTTAATTTTATTTTGGATATCTGTAATAAAGACAATTAAAAACTACTTAAAAGTTAAAGCTGCTGTCAGTCTTAGATAATGGTTTCCAAAATTCTTTGGTAACAGGCACTAATTAACCATCAGTAGCAATAAACAGTGTGTGATTAAGTACAATTATTCAATTTATTCAAATGTGTGTTTATTTCAGTAAAGAATTATGGTATTTTACTACCTCTGAGGTAATTTGAAATCCGTCTAATTTGGCAGTGAAAACTGATGGAACAGAGGAAACAATGATATTCACCTTAACAAATTACTTAACAAGGAGTTTTCCTCCCTATCTGTTGTGTAAATAAGACAATATACACTATATGGCCAAATGTTCGTGGACACCTGATCATCACACACATATGTAGTTCTTCTCCAAACTGTTGCCACAACATTGTACACACACTGTCTATAATGTATTTGTATTGTGTAGCGTTAGAATTTCCCTTCAGTGGAACTATGAAGCATGAAATGTTCCAGCATGAAGTGTTCCTGTATATAATGCAAGACATGGTCCTGAAGGTGTGATGAGCAGGTGTACAACCTTTTATACATATAATATAGTTGTTGTGTGTTGATGAATTGAGCTTTCTCAGATGAATACCATGATAAAGTTCCAATACCCATGAAGCAATTTCTGGTTCACTTTGTCTACTCACTTCCCACATCAAGTTACAATGTGGTAAAAAACAAACTTCTAGTTAATCATGATTAAAGGGATGCTAATATATATTTTTTATTTAAAAAAAAATCTAAAGGCTTGTACATTCAAAATTGTAAGCATTCACAAGACTGATTTTCTATCATGTGAAGGTAGCAAAGAAAAATGAGGAAAGGCGTAATTTTTTTTCCTGAACTGGATTTAGGCCTGGACAATCAAGAGCTGAACGATCCTGGGGACACCTGGGAATATTGACTTCCCAGAACTGTGACAAAGTGGTCATAGGGTAATTATATTTCCTGAATGTTTGAGTCTAGCTGTCTAGGTTCTAGCTAGGTTCTAGCAGTTCCAGATTTGTGATTTTACACCTTGCCAAAAAGAAGGATCCAACTATTCTTATGTAACAGCAGTACCAATAACAAAGGATTTTCTCAATTATATCTGTATTTTCCAGCAGTTTAAAAAAAAATGTACCATTCCACAGTACAAAGACCTAAGATCCTCATATATTTATATCATGGTACTGTGCAAATGTCTTATTGGCAGGGTTAAAAGAAAATGAAGATGGACAATTGAAAAAAATCCCATAGCAGCAATTACCATTTCCGAAGCAGGCCTCAGTCCTGATATACCAATGTATTATATACTATATATGTAAGTAGACCATATAAACATTGCTTACTTTATAGCATGTTGACAAGCAGGAAAAGGTCCCAGAGTTGCTCAGGAAAAGGCAGCATTGCTCCATAGACCTAGGGCCAGTAGCATTAATGTGATGACTGTGAAAAAGTCATTGGAACCATAACACTTCAGCAATGCAATAGGAGAATTGGAGTCAAGTGCACATTTCCAATGTGTTTAATGTCACAAAACTTGTTTGCTTGTCTGTTTCCCTTAGAAATCCCAGACCACACATATGGCACAGGGTTCTTGTGGCCACTGAGCATTTTAGCATCTTGTTCTGCCCCATCACTTTTTCTTTTGCACAATATCAGTCATTTCCCTGTCTCTTCATCAGCTAGCTCTACCGATGCATGAGCACTATGTGTGACTGCTAATGAGTATGTTATGATAGCTAGAGGAAATATGCCAACGTTTAGATTTTTGAAAGAGAGCTTAAACTTAATTAAACCATTTTTTAGTTTTTATTAGGTTTTAGGTTTTATTATTATTACTTTATTGTATACTATTTTAGTTTAAAAAGGCAAAGTTCCCAGATCACATTGTGGAACTCTAGAAGCTGGCAATTCAGTGTATGCTGTGCATGCAGTTTCTCACACGCATTAATTGCACTGAAAGATGAGAGATCTTCAACCACCCAAGTTGCCAAGGCAGCTTTGTACATTATATGGTCACATTCTTTGCTAGCTATGAGTGTTAGACATGGAATTACAGCCTAATTAGAATGTAAAATGTGGTGGTTTCTACCATAATTAAAGAGTTGGCTTAAATCATATCAAGTTCGATTGTATGTTTAGTAGAGACTGGGAATTAGCATGGTATGTTTGTGGATTTGACCCAACAAAATTGATCTGTGCTAGCAGAACACTTGCCCTGTATTTGGTTTGTAGTGTTCAAATGTAATGGGTTGCTAAGCTGAGTCAGAGATTTGCTTCCATCGTAACTTTCATAATGTTTTTTCCTTTATTTATCACTTCTTCACCAAATTAACCATCTTCATCCTTCAAGCTGAGCAACATTTGGACTTATTTGGTGACATGGTTGTGTGAAGGTCCATTTCAAGGTTTGCACAGTGTAAAATACAAACTCAGACATATGTACGGAAGTTGCCGTACAGCAGATGTGTTCTGAACGGAATGTGGATATGTTTTGCGTAGTATAGAAAATGATGGATGTTGACTCAAGCCATATGGAGGTACTTTAGGCTGTGTGGGAGCTTGGATTGTTTCTCATTTATCAGAGCTATTATAAGGATCAAAAAAACCCAATGACACTGGTGCTCCAGCAGGCTAGACCATGAAGACATAACAAATGCACAAAAACAATAATATTTGTTAACTCTGTTGCTACTGACGCTTGCAAAATTACTGGCACCTGTTCATGAGAACAAGTAAAAACGATTTTAAATGAGATTAAAATGAATGTAGCAATACTATTTGCAGATAAACTTAATAAAATACTCATTTTACAATTTTTGTATACATTTTAATTATCTAGCCATCTCTTTTAAAAGGGGAAAATAAAAGAAAACATACAGCAATTTTAATCTCAAAATATCACACTTTACATGTATTCATTCATTCAGGGTGCCAATAATTATGACATAGACATTGCAGGTTAACGGAAGCAGGAGTCTTGATTGACTGAGTAACTCAAGAAAAGAAAACACAATCTCATGATCTCATGAAAGAATCTGACTTGAAAAATAACAATAATAATTAATACAGTTACTGTACTCGTAATATCCTTAAGATTATTGTATAATTTTTCAGATAATTAGCCCAGAGGAGGATTTATGATTTTAGGTCACTAAACTTCTGTCCCTGAAACCTGATCCCAGCCCTGAGGGATTGGACATTTGTAATGTACATGTGGATATCAGAGAGCATGCTGGACAGATGTTAATCTCCCGGGACTCCTTTACCAAATTGACATCTGCTGTCCTCTTCAGTGTTTCTGTTTTTTTTTCACCGAGCATCTAGTTTTCAAAGCATGACTATGATCTTATCATAGCACATCAAGTGTATTTTGAAACACTTGCGTTTCTGACAGCTTGCACTGTCTGGATTTTTATTCTTCCAGGATTAGGAAAATGTCACAATGAGTGATGAAGAAGAAATATAGAAATATATTGAGTGGCAGATGTTGTAGGGTGTAAAAGTACACAGGTCATAGTAGGCAAACTTTTCATAGCCTTGTATGTGACAGACATACAATGTCAGGGAAATCCGGTGAATAATATTCATGCCTAAATATTTACAACAGGGACAAACAGCTTCGATTTATTGCCGCTACAAACAAACTAGAACTTACATAAATGATAATGACTTGGGCTATTTCCTATGTTTTGACTGAGTGTTTTGTTTTCAGTGATTATTTATATAGTCAATGGAGATTTATGAAAATACCAAACCAAACCAAACCTTTAAATAAAGTCAAACAAGATAAGTATCAAAAAATGTTTTGGATATCATCAGTAAGTAATAATCACACATGCTAAAAGAAAACAGTTTCAGGTCAGTTTGGAATTACTTTGTCATTATTTCCACATATCTCAAAGTATTTCAATGAAATAACTTGTTTGTTTTTTAACATTTAAACTTAATATCGAGTTATCCTGGTGGTATAATATCTTGAAATATGGAGTAAATGCAAAATAAATAAAAAAAAATATGTAAAAGAAAACAAGGTTGTGTGAGTTTCTGTTATGACATTGAATTTGATTATTTACCTATAAATATCCAACATATTTTAATCGTTGTCCATCCTAAATGACTTTTTCATATCGCAAACACACTTACACTTCACACTTCATCCATATATATAGTTAGATTAAAAAAAATGTAAATATATCCTTCCGGAAAGCTGTATATCAACAATTTTACATATTTATTTATTCAGGGTTTTTCATCCACAAATTTGTAGCATTAAATTATGTAGCTCATCCGCTGTGAATGTTCTTTGGCTCTAACATATCAGTATTAATACTTATAAAGCTGTGATTTAAAAATTCAGACAGAATAACTGCCTAAGCTGCTGTTACACCTTGTGACCAATCAGCTTTGAAAATTTAACGTGTGTGTGTGTGTGTGTGTGTGTGTGTGTGTGTGTGTGTGTGTGTGCATGCGTGCGTGCGTGCATGCGTGTGTGTGTGTGTGTGTGTGAGAGAGAGAGAGAGAGAGAGAGAGAGAGAGAGAGAGAGAGAGAGAGAGAGAGAGAGAGAGAGAGAGAGAGAGAGAGAGAGAGAGAGAGAGAGAGAGAGAGAGAGAGAGAGAGAGAGAGAGATTATGCTGAAATAAAAACATAGCACTCCTTTCTTAAACATGCAGTTTAAAGCTTGTGGGGCTCTAAATGAAATGAAATTAGGAATGACATCCACACCCAGGATCAACAGAAAATGATTTAGTTATATTAAGGGCAAAATACTATTTATAATCTAAAACAAGGGACGCATCCAAATGAACAAAAAATATGCCTCCATCTTGGAAGAATATCAAAGTTCAGTCAGGATGTTTATAGGTAGCATCTGTTAAAGTCTGCAGAGTTCATACAGGAAGACAAGCGAGTGTGTTGTTAACTTAGCAAATAGGCAGCAGCATGAGGATGTAGTTATGACTGTCATTAACTGCAAACCACCACCATGCAGAAGTAAACAGAAGCACTACTGTTACCATCCACAGTGCATGCTTTTATTTTAAATACATCTGACTCCTAATAAGCAATCCTCCAATCTGTCTGGAAGGCGTAAATTGCAGAAAGAGCTCCTCCTAGTGTACAAATAAGGTCCATTTTATCAGTGCTTCATAGAAAATTCTTTTCCAATATATAATATTTCATCTAACCTGTATAATAAGTGCTAAGAAAATGATGAATTTGAGTCCATCTGATGTTAAGCACTCAAGCACAAGCACTCTGATTGTGGACCTCTAAATCTCACAGGAACATAACGTAATAAACTGAAATAGAACATCTATCAGTATTTTAGTATTTCTGATTTAATGAGCAGTTGGATTATATTAAATCCACTAAATCTATATCAGATAAAGTAAAAAAACAAATGTTTCCCTTTTTTTTTTTATTTGCAACAGTAGGGTCCTGCCCTCTACCCCAATTTAGCAGGAATGAATCAGTGTTAAGTCTGTAATGGACTCAGAAATTATCCTGACCTATTAGCTCCTTAGGTGCACAATTCCACTGGACTATAAACTGTTGTACAAAGGTCATTATTTACATTTACACCCAACTGAGGATGAGTTTCACTTCTGAGACTTCCGTCACCTCAGTTTTGCTCATTAGAGATATATAGTAACTTTTACTTTTTTATTCTGTTTCTATACTTCTGTAAAGCTGCTTTGACGTGTTAAAATCACTATACAAATAAACTGAATTGAACTAAATTGTTCATCTGCCAATTCCTACCCACTACTGTAGCTAACTCCACTATATTGTATGATAGCTAGATCAGTTCAAACTGCTGCTCATGCTGTTACATAAAGCACCATAACACAATGCAATCTGCCTTCTTCCACAGACATGAGATCACAAACACCTATGATTGGCTGGTGTCACTCTGACTGACAGAGGAGAGAAAGTATCTTATCCCTTCCATTTAAAGAGCATGGCCAATTTTGCTCTATTCATTCCTGGTTCACAGACACTGTGGCACTGATGGCATTCAAACTCACAAACTCAATACAAAGCTTTTTTTCCTTGTGCCACTCATGAGCCCTTTTGATTAGCTATCGAGATGATATAATAGAGGTAGACATAGTGAAACAATAATGGACTTATTCACTCACACTCATAAAAAGTGTTAACTGAGAAATTGGTCGAGTTTTAGCCGGATGTTTTCGAAGGCATCTTTTCCCAGGTAATCAATCTGACCCTCTTCCCATCTCTTCCGATGCTCCAAATTCTCTTTTAAAGCCTCCAGTCTGGCCTGAAAATTTCAAATAAAAAAGTGTTTTAGTCCAAGGTGACATAAAGAAGAGATTGATCTATAGAATTCTGTAAGATGTAAGCTTGCCCTACAAAAAAAAAAAAATCTTTTTATCCATATCCCAGTGTGTTTAAATTATTCCTGTGGTTTTTGTGTATAGAAAATGTAAATTGATTCAATTACTCCAAACCATTTTAATTCATTCAATTAATAAAACATACTGAGATGTGCTGCGCTTGGAAAACAATCTGTGATGAATCAAAAATGTTGATCATTCATCATTTCAACAGCATGGCCAGAAGTGTTCGATTCCTCTTATACCACAGCAGGTTTTTGTTGTTGTTAGTAACAAATTAAGTAATTAAACATCTCATTCAACCCAGTCCATAAAAACGACTCAAAAAATGTCTAAATGTTACGTATCTGCCATACAAACCCCTACTTACTAATTTATTTTCAAACAATCAACACGATTGAATTCAACAGGTTTGGTGGGAAAAGAGAAAAAAGTAGCATAACTAGTTAGTTATATGAGTTAGTAGTTTGGCAGCTAGTTTTCTGTGAGTACTAGTTTAAATGTGATTTAGAATTCACTGAACTGGATTTAAATCGATATGAATTCAGGATATAAATCCATGTATAGTAAAATAACCCACATTCACTTTACATGTAAAACACGTTCAATGCTAATGCTAATGCCAATGCTACTGTATCTCCAGAGCTAGTTCGTTTTAGCATTGCAGCTTAAGCTAAGTTTACACATTGTTTACTTTTCAGTATGTTTCACCAGTTAGTTTTTACTCCCTAACCAACTGGGTTACTGTTACTGTTTCAGCTAATGATTTATGTTAGTCATGTGCTTTCTTTTCTTTCTTTTTTTTAATGAATCAGTCACGTAAACATCAGATACAAAAAAAAACCTCGGTTTTTTTTTTCTCTGGAAAAATACTAGATGGACTGAGGCAGCCAAGAAATAGCTTTTTTTTTTTTTTTTTTTTTACCAACAGATGGCAGTAGAAGAATTGATTTCAATAAATCTCTACTCTTGAGTTTAAACAAGCAAAGGAAAATCTTTGAGGTTTCCAGTTCCAGTGGAAAAAAATGTCCTCATTTACTTATGTACATCTAAAAATAAGTCCTTATTGGTCTGCAAAACCTCAAAGCCAAAATGGCTGGCAATCTGAGAGCAATAAATTCTTCCACTTTTCATTCGACTTTCTTGAAAAACCTACAGTGTCTGATGAGGCTTCCATGAGGACACATTCTGCTCCTGAGACTTCTTCTTCCTGTTTTTGTTCAGCTGGTGGTTCCTGATACTCAGATTTTTCCAGATCTTCAGGATCAGCAGCAGATACCATATCAGGATTAGAGCACTGTGTTTCGGGCAACAAAATAAGAACATCTCAATAACACTGACAGATTAGACATGCACTGAATTAGATCTGAATCTGAATTGCTTGTTTGGTGAATTGTAAAATAAATTTGCAAGGCTGCTTAAAATATAAAATATAATAGAATATATTATAGAGTGTTATAGAGTGTTCCGTGCTCTGGTTTAAAACTTTCTCAGGATTATGTCATGTGAATTAATACTTGACAGTGAAACATACTCTTCAGTTTGGTTTACTAACTCTGTCTATGTATAAAGGGCTGATGTGTTTTTCACAAGGCGTGTCTAAATTCTTCACCAGTGAGTTGAAGAATGCCCGAGGGTTTACTGCTGATCTCCAAGATGGAGTCAATTTATTATGAGTCAGAGAGAGAGAGAGAGAAAGAGAGAGAGAGAGAGACCTGGTTGCTGCCCAAATTTCCCCTTGGCTAAAAGATTCTAAAGCCGTTTAAATATGTTTCTCAAAAAACAAAAAAAAAATCCCTGCTGCATTTAAAAACTATAAATTCTGTCCATCTCGTCAATTTAAAAAATCAGAGTATGACAAATTACCAAACAGAGCAATTATATATACTGTATATAGTATATAGAATAGTCTTTTTCATATATAAACTTATTTAATGCTGCCTATTCTTATTCTTTGTGTTACTCATTCTATCCCCCTATCCCCGGCTTAGTGTAACTGATATATAATTGATTTATTGATATATAAATAACAGTAGATTATGGTTCAGTTCCTGCAGATCGGTTATTCGTACTATGACACTGTGGAATACATGAATCTGATTGGACAGAAGGTGAAGGTGATCAATTTTTCTCAAACAGCAGTTCAAGCCAAGAGGCTTTTATTGTCATTTCGACCCTATGAGCTGATGCAGTATACTGTGAAATGAAACAACGTTCCTCCAGGACCCCGGTGCTACATAATGACACAGAGCTGCATAAGACAACACAGAACTAAGGGCTAAAAAGAAAAATTTGTGCAACCCTGTGCTAACAGATCTGATAGTAGTCTAAGAGAAAAGTATAAGAGAAATAACCACTACTGGAAATGGTATCAGTGGACCTCAGGGTGGTGTAAGTAATACTACTCCACACACTCAGGTAGTTGATTATTTTTCTTGAATTTTTTGTGTTATTCCTTGCTTATGTTGTACTTTGTATGGTTGTGTATGTTAAAAATAAAAGTCTTAATCCTTTATTTATATAAAGTGTTCTGAGATTATAAACTTGAAAAGGTGATCAAGATTACTGGACCCGAGATTAAACAGACTAAAGGTTTTATTTGGCCAACGGCCTATGATGTGACCGTAGAGAATTTTATCTTTACCGTGAAAAACATTCAGGGCACGAGGAAGATGTTCTTTGATAAAATTATAGCCCTGATGCCAAATGTCCTCCAGTTAGCAAAAAAAATGAAAAATTGCAATTCCTTTTTGAAGAGGAGCACGATGCAACGTCTGCGACTTCATTTGTCACAGTGTGTCACAGCCCGAGGGTCATTGCAGAGCTAATATTGTTGCTGGAGAGTCTTTCACATAAAGCAAGCCCATTATTGCTCTGGCTGATGAGTTCCATTCTCACCCTTGAGTCATTCTCGAATTTTTTTTGATGGATTTTTTTTATGTGTGTGTGTGTGTGTGTGTGTTTGTGAGTGCGTGCAGTTGCATTTACTAGGGATGCATCGATACCAATTCCAATAATATATTAGTAGATATCATAGATTCCATGGTAAATTACTCATGCTTAGATACCCACAACCACGTGACACTGTGTGATGTAGGCCAAGTGTACACAGCTACACTAATGATATGACATGATAGTGATCTGGAAATATTTCATGATCAATAATAGCAAAACCACTTTGCTAAAACATTAAGCGGAGGAACTGAATAAATTGTCAAAACCGATAAATCGTTGAAACTGATAAATTGTCGAAACCATGAAACTGCATTCAGTGCTAGCAACACAAATCTAGGTGAGAATCTCTACAAACAAGACCAAAGAGAGAGCAAATACCCAATCTTACCTAGTATGTTGTTCTTGATAATCTGCTCTAATCATAATAATATTAATAAGAAGACAAGGAATTCTAACACAATTCTGAAACAATAACATGCTTTACAACACTATTTAAAGCTAAAGCTAGCTGATACACATCATTTAAAAGAAATTGAAAAAATGAGACTAGTAACCAAAGTGTGTGAACACATAAACACACATATACGCTTGTAAGGATTGGTAGGCATGGATGTAACAGTGCTTGATATACATGTACTGTATAGTGGGTTAAGGGCATTGTTAAAGGCCTGGTGCTTGAACCCCTGTCCCTCTGATCAGTAACCCAGAACCTTAAACGTTGAGCTTGTAGTAAGTCTGAATTCTTATTTTAAGTACATGCTGGATGCTTGAACTGAACTGAAATGCAGATTCAGAGAGTGATTTCAGAACTCAATGCTCTCTAATTTTTAATCTACATTAGGGAAGCAACCAAAAGATCATAAGTTTAAATCTAGGAACTGACAGAGCTGAAGTGCCACTATTTGGTCCTTGAGATACATTTTTAACTGCTCGCATATATACAGTACAGTACGCCTGAGTCGGATTCTCACTTGAATGTCGTTTTGCATAAAAGAGTACTCCATTTGAATAAGTGTAAATGTAAACAGCTCAAAAAAACAGCTCTCACCGTCTCCTCCAGCTGATGACATGTACTTGAGCTTGCCGCATTCAACGTCAGCTTCCCGAGTGATTCACTAGGTATTTTCTCTTCTCTCTCCTCAGCCTGAGAGACTGATTCACAACGGTGAGGATGAGGAGGAGCGGTGGGTGATGTTGCAGAGGGTGGTGACCTCTAGAGCAAAAAACACAAACAACAAACAAGTAAGCAGAGATCTACCTCCACATGTCCAGAAATGGACTCTGACCCTGTCTTGTGTGTTAAAGCATGCTGAGCAAATATATATGCAAAGCTCATACATGTTCTGTGAGCTGTAATGTGGACTGTGGACTGTAATGTAAATCGGACTGTAATGTAAATCAGAGCTCTGATTCAATTAAATTTAAAAATTTCAGAAAGAAAGCCCTTTCATAAGTAACCAAGCATCTATATATAATTCTGTATATTATTATTACTATTATTATTATTATTATTATTATTATTATTCATTCATTCATTTTCTACCGCTTATCTGAAGTACCTGGGGTCACGGGGAGCCTGTGCCTATCTCAGGCATCATCGGGCATCAAGGCAGGATACACCCTGGAGAGAGTGCCAACCCATCGCAGGGCACACACACTCTCATTCACTCACGCAATCACACACTACGGACAATTTTCCAGAGATGCCAATCAACCTACCATGCATGTCTTTGGACCGGGGGAGGAAACCGGAGTACCCGGAGGAAACCCCCGAGGCACGGGGAGAACATGCAAACTCCACACACACAAGGTGGAGGCGGGAATCGAACCCCCAACCCTGCAGGTGTGAGGCGAACGTGCTAACCACTAAGCCACCGTGACCCCCACATTATGATTATTATTATTATTATTATTATTATTATTATTATTATTGTTTTGTTGTTGTAGTTGTTGTCTTTATACTATGAAAGGATAAAACACTAAGGGGTGTGCTGTCATAGGAAATTAATGACAAATTTCAAAAGCATGTCCTGAGGTATTTTTTTTCTCTTATACCAATTTACCAACAGTCAATAACATTATTCTCAATTTCAAATTACATTTCATGTGGTCAAATATCCAGGAGTTGTTGTTATCGCTTATCTTATAGCAACTACTGTATAAACCCCAGTCACTAGTCTCTCTTTTTTCTCTTGTTACTAAGAAAGTCTGTTTGGAAGATTTGTTTAAAAATGTTACAGTTACAAAATTCTGAAACTGCAGAATCCTTCCAAAATTGCTAAAGAAACATCTCCTTACAAAAATAAAACCATACTAGTCCACCATACTAGTCCCAAGTCCCTGTTACAGAAAATAAGTGGACACCTTCTGAGCAATCAGAATCAAGTATTCAACAGTACTTAGTGTTTAAACATTTAATACATTTTATTTTTTTATATTTTCTATGTGCCTTGATGCCCGATGACGCCTGAGATGGCACAGGCTCCCCGTGACCCGAGGTAGTTCGGATAAGCGGTAGAAAATGAATGAATGAATGAATGAATGATTGAATATTTTCTCACTCACTTTCTTATTTCTTAAACCCCCGAGGCACGGGGAGAACATGCAAACTCCACACACACAAGGCGGAGGCGGAAATCGAACCCCCAACCCTGGAGGTGTGAGGCGAACGTGCTAACCAGTAAGCCACCGTGCCCCCATGAATATTTTCTATGTTGTGAAAATAGATATGATATACTGTATCTGAAGCACAACTGTGGACTTACATGAGGCAAAGTGGCTACATGGGTGAAACACGGTGCGTCCGCTAACATTTCCAGCTGCTCAACCGGTTCAGCATCCTGGAGCTCATAAGACACATTTACACGTGTTTTTGTGTGACTGTAGTACTCTGCCCACCATAGATTAACAAATTTCTCCAAGTTCCTGTTGGAATCCCACTGAGCAACATCAGTGGACGGTTGCTGCTTGTGTGAAACATGCCAAGGCTTGTTCTTTCCCAAGAAGTGGACGATCCTTGCTTGATGGCCATACCTGCATACAGTATACAATGAGACCGATGGAAATGAACTGAATTTAAGGGAACACTCAAGTGTTTTCAACATAATATCTTCATTTTCTTTTTTCTACAAACTTCCATTGGATTGTACTGATTTTTTTTCACTAAAAGGAAACACGTTGAAATTCTTTTCTATGGTATTCTAAAAATGCTTGAAAATCCCTTTAAGATATCCTTGAGTATTTTTGATATTTTGCTTTTGCAGCCAGAGAAGATGGTTCTTGATCATTCTGTTGAGTACGTACTTGTGGAAAGCTGGTAAATAAGTGTAGATTGCATTGACACTGAGGTTGTAAATGAACGGTAGATGCTTATTGATGTCGTTTATTGCCCAGTCACTGAAAAACGTGTTTAAAATTCCCTGGTCACCTCCTAAAAACAAACAACAAGAAAACATAAGATTAAAACAGCACTTGTGACTTAATGGGTTTTTAAAGTTTCTCAACATTAAACTCGTAAATAGCCCTAAGCATGAAATATCAATCGCTCCTTTATCTAACCCTAACCCTAACCCTGCTTTTCTTTTTCTCCTCACCCTCACCATCAAAGCTGCCACACATCCTGCCGTGATCCAGCAGGCGTGAGTGGGTCTCCAGTGACGGTCTGAATACAAACACGCCAGAGTTGAAGCAGTCGGGCCAACCTGGATCTGGAGCCGCCGAGAGCTCCTCTCGCTCAAACAACTCATCCACATTACACAGCACCTGCAAGAACATGCATCCAGGATGTACTTCAGTCAAATCGGTCAAAAGATGTTGATTTATTTTCTATAATAATAGCAGATTCTGAGAGTAGTTAAAACTGCAAATCACCAGTTTGTATCAATGAGTTCATTTTAATTATTTATTTCCAATGGCGTAAGTTTGATTTTGACCTTGGTGGGGACATAATTTATTTGACATTGGTGGGGACATAATTTATTTGACATTGGTGGGGACATAATTTATTTGACATTGGTGGGGACATAATTTATTTGACATTGGTGGGGACAACATTCCCCGTATTTTGTGCATAAAACTGTTGTTATAAGAATACGTTCTTACTCACATACCGGTAGCCTGAATAATCACGTTGCATATTGCTTCATACAACGGAATATAGCTGCAGCCTCCGACCTCAACACATTAGCGAGAAAGACAAAGCCAATCAAACAGCGACGTGGGTTACAGAGGCAGGACACAAAAAAGGCAAAGGTCAATCCTTTTAGAGAGGTGAGTTACAGAGGCGGGATTCATTGCAGGGGGTAAATCTGTTAAATGTTTGTGTTCCACAAGTTGCGCTATTTTTTACAGAACGCTGTTGTAAAATATTTTTTATCTTATTTAATGATTCCTGGATAAATGTTAAATGAAATAAGTAAAAAAGCACAAGACACAGACGGACATCAGTGGTTATGTATAAATATATATATATATAGGCTTGGTCGAATTATTGCTAGGGACAATTGAGTGTTCCCTGGATATTGGTAGGGACATGTCCCTACCATCCCTACCCAAATCGATGCACTTGTTTATTTCTATAGTAACAACTTTTTTTTCTGGTCCATAGGCTTTGAACACACGTCTCTCTACTGTATTTGTTCTGTTGGCAAAGGAAACATGTTTGGGATATTACATATATTCATTATCGATTTCCATGTCGCACTTCGTATCTCTTTCGTACAAACGCTGCTGTGTAAATGACCCTTTATTTCAGATCATTTGCACTGGGGGCACATTTACATTTATGCCATTTGGCAGACGCCCTTTTCCAGAGCGACTTTTATTTGTATCTCATTTTATACAACTGAGCAATTGAGAATTAAGGGCCTTGCTCAGGGGCCCAGCAGTGGCAGTTGGTGGACTTGGGATTTGAACTCACAAGACTTTCAGACCTAAGGTCCAGACCTTAACCACTATGGTACCACATCCCCATAGTCGTCACCATAAATCACTGATCCATGTCAATCACCTTAAAAAAAAATGTTCACATGGTCCAAACACAATGATGCAAAATATAGATGCTCATTAAAAGTTATTTCCTACTAACTACTCACAAGTGTATCAGCATCCAGGAACACACATTTGGTGTACTGTATAAGCGTCCAGCAGTGAAGCTTGGTAAATGTGACGCCCAGGTCTGGACGTCCTAGCCAGAAGAGATGAGTCCTGTCCCTGCTGTCCAACATGTCCACCACTATAACCTCATCAAACACGTCTTCCAAAGACAAACTGGAGACATATACAAGACAGCAGCTGCACGTGAATCATTTAAATCATCCGGAACAAGTCCGTGGCATATTAAATAATAAAGTGACAGTTCCACTTTTAGGAAGCAATAAAAGGCGCGTGTGTTTACGCACATCAAGGAATCGAGTTTGAAAAAATCTGCAAATCAGAAACGTACAAAAAAATTACGCATATTAAGAGCTAGATTGTTGGGACTGTTAATAATCTAGGTATGAACTTTTCTTGTAAAGATATAGAGGTGTTTGACTCAAGGGGATTTTTCTAGGATTCTATAGATATTTTATAGAATATTCAACACCTGGAATCTACTTGTTGAGATGTTGTATAACATTTAAAGACTACATAAAGTTCCCTGTAAAGAATTTGTTGTTTCAATAAGGCTTCTACTCGGATGCTTACTGTAAAAGGTTCTTCTACTTTAAAGAGCGAATGACAAAATAGGTAAAGTGCAGCTTATTATTTATTTCCTTTTTTTTTTTTAAATATCCCTCCTTGGTCTAATATTTTGTGATGAAAAAAGCCTTCACAAATAACATTTGTCAAATGTTTGAGTTCCAACACTTTCTGCCAAAAAATACTCTGGTATTTACAAAAACACATATTAATGAAGACTTAATGAAGGAGGAGTGAATCCTTTAATTTTGGTCTAGATTAAAGATTTGCTCTAGATTATAATTGCATCTTTCAGTTATACTTTTACGGCACTTAAACTTTTAACATAAACACTGCAGGACTTTGCACATGCATGTCTTCTGTGTGTCCACTGCACACTGTACACTTAAACAATGCACATTTGGATTCTTGTATTTTGCTCTAAAAGTCATTCTGGCATTTTGTAAATTTGTAATTTATGTCTTTTGTCACTTTGTTTCTTTCCTCACCTCCTTATAACTTATGCCATAGGCTGCTGGGAGGATTCACGTAGTAAGAATATGATTGTATGGTGTAACATATGTACATATGATAATAAACTCTTAAATCTTGAAAGAAAGCTAGCAGGTTCCTTGTTAACCATGTTAATCACAAATGATTCTAGTTTGATCTGTCCTTTAGTAATGAAGTAGCCATTTTCACCTACCATGTCTCTCTGCTAATGTTGGGAGAAACCATAACCACCAGTTTTCGAGTTGTTCCATGCCTTCGCAAGCACTTGCCCACCACTAGACTCCCCATGCTGTAGGCGTCACTAGTAGCCAGTGTCACAAAGGCCTGTTTAGCCTCTAATACAGAATGACAGACAAGAAAGTATTTGACAAGACGTGAAAAGGTTAAATCTGGAGAAGATGGAGAGATCCTCAGCTCAGATGGTGGAACACAACATTCAAACCCCAGATACTCCACATGCTGGGCTTTCTGGAAGAGTGGTTCATTGTAAATGTTTCTTTGGTCCGATGCAACCATAATTTAATTTATTAGCCTTGAAACGGGGGGTCACAGTGGCTTAGTATGTAGCACGTTCGCCTCACAACTCCATGGTTGGGGGTTCGATTCCCACCTCCACCTTGTGTGTGTGGAGTTTGCATGTTCTCCCTGTGCCTCGAGGGGTTTCCTCCGGGTACTCCGGTTTCCTCCCCTGGTCCAAAGACATGCATGGTAGGTTGATTGGCATCTCTGGAAAATTGTCCCTAGTGTGTGATTGCATGAGTGAATGAGAGTGTGTGTGTGTGCCCTGTGATGGGTTGGCACTCCGTCCAGGGTGTATCCTACCTTGATGCCCGATGAAGCCTGAGATAACCGCCCCGTAACCCGAGGTAGTTCGGATAAGTGGTAAAAAGTGAGTGAGTGAGGCCTTGCAACAAAGCTTTAATCACTCACTCACTCACTCACTCACTCACTCATCTTCTACCGCTTATCCGAACTACCTCGGGTCACGGGGAGCCTGTGCCTATCTCAGGCTTCATCGGGCATCAAGGTAGGATACCCTGGAGGTGTGAGGCAAACGTGCTAACCACTAAGCCACCGTGCCCCCCCTTCAGGTATTTATGATTAATTTAGGTATGTTCTCTAACAATTTTGGTCATGATGCAAGTTTTAGTATTTTAACCTAATTGTCAAATCAACTGCCTCATGTGTCTAAATTCCAAACAGCCTAATTAACAAGTTACATTTTATTTTGTTCTCTGAGCTACACAATTAATGATCCGGATAGAATATCGTAGTGTTCAGAGCTTGAGTATTTTCTCCATCTGTCTCTCATACCAGATGGATCACTGGAGAGAAATGACAATAAGTCAGCACTACATTGTCCAAGTCTGGACAGCCAGTGCTATAGCCTAATAATACAAAGTGTTCTTTGATGGGAGCTTGATGAGTCCGAAGCCATCGGAAATTTGATTAATGGCAGCGTTGTCTCTCTGACCTTCTCTCCACCAGACCAAAGAAACAGATGGCTGCTACATGAATGAAATGTCACCATATACTGAATGGCAATCAAGGTCATAATAACTGAAGTGCTGTGTTGCCATGCAGACTGAAAACTAATATTGTAGTTCATGCTTTTGATAAGAAGAGTTTATTCAGTAGATTTTATAAAGGGTGCTAATTAAATAGACTGGGTTTGCATTAGTGTCTGTGAGTTTGGAGTAGTTACAATGGAAATATTCTTTTTTAAAAAAAAAATACAGTTTTTTTAATATAATGTAAGACTTAGGTTCTAGATACTGAATACATGTAGTACATATACAAGGCTTTTGGTATAACAGAATATATGGAATAATAGTCTTTTTTCTCTGTACTACCATTTCTTATTTTCTGATCAGAAAAATGAAATGTAAATCATTTTTATAGTGAGTCATGCCCTTACCTGACATTTTCTATCTTGTTTTTTTTGTTTGTTTTTTTGCCTTATGCTTTCTGCTGTCTTTTAAACTGGAAGCAAATTCAGGCCACGAAATCCAGCATGGAAATACGTTCTGTTTATAGCCGGCCGCTGTGCCAAAGACTGATACCGTCACTCTGTGTCGCTCTGCGTTCTCCAAGAATCAAGCTGACTGGCTATATCTAGAAATCACTTCTATAGCCAAGGCTACAGAGCTTATGCCCTGTGTGGTGTGAAGCAAACTGAAACTCAGTTAGACATGTCAGTTAGACATGTTAAACAAAAGTTCAGTGTGGACTCTGGGTCATGAGACTTTGGTCATTTAACTGTGCCACCACAGTTGGCATGGCAACCTGCAGGAATTCAAATATAAGCTTTAGAATGTATTCATGTAAGAACATTTCTGCCTTTAAGCTTTACAGAGTTCCTACAAATGGTCACATGGGCATATCAGTACATTTATGGTATTATCCAGGACGTCTTACAGAAGTGCTTTTAAAGTTTCTATAAATGAATACATTGATGCTGGTTCACTAATTCGCGGACTAAGTATATTGTCTGTCTAAAACTCGACTAGGATTAAATATAGCAAGAAGAATTCATTTTTTTAAGTATTTGGAGACAAGGTAAGTCTTCACACGTCGTAAGAATGAAGACTCAGAGGTGACTCAGATCTTCAGACATCTAGAGGAACTTCTACTTCTACATTGCACCACCTAAAGTACAAGCCAGAACAGAGAAGAGTCTTGATGTGAACCTTTAATTATATGTATTAGTAGGATAGATTTCCAAATCAACTGACTAAGGGACTGAGCGTAAGCAGCTTTATAGTAAGGCTAATATCAGTAAATAGTCAGCAATATGGTGGTTTTATGCAGCACCCTGATGGACTTCTTGGGAAAAGTCTCCCAAAGACTTATCTTCACTTATATACAAAGGCCTAACTTTTACTCTTACAATTTAATTTTTCAATTCATTAAACAATATAACGCTGTGCCAAAGACTGATACCGTCACTCTGTTTCGCTCTGCGTTCTCCAAGAATCAAGCTGACTGGCTATATCTAGAAATCACTTCTATAGCCAAGGCTTAGTGGTTAGCACGTTCGCCTCACACCTCCAGGGTTGGGGGTTCAATTCCCGCCTCTGCCTTGTGTGAGTTTGCATGTTCTCCCTGTGCCTCGGGGGTTTCCTCCGGGTACTCCGGTTTCCTCCACCGGTCCAAAGACATGCATGGTAGGTTGATTGGCATCTCTGGGAAATTGTCCGTAGTGTGTGATTGTGTGAGTGAATGAGAGTGTGTGTGTGCCCTG
Organism: Tachysurus vachellii; assembly: GCF_030014155.1. Classification (NCBI taxonomy): domain Eukaryota; kingdom Metazoa; phylum Chordata; class Actinopteri; order Siluriformes; family Bagridae; genus Tachysurus; species Tachysurus vachellii. The sequence goes on from NC_083483.1 coordinate 12,747,709, forward strand.
TGATGGGTTGGCACTCCGTCCAGGGTGTATCCTGCCTTGATGCCCGATGACGCCTGAGATAGGCACAGGCTCCCCGTGACCCGAGGTAGTTCGGATAAGCGGTAGAAGATGAATGAATGAATGAATGAATGAATGAATGAATGAACAATATAACAATACTTTTTTACCCATTTATAGTCGAATTTAATATCCTCACCAACCTCTCTTTGTTCTTTCATTAAGTTAACCAGACAAAAACTGACAACAGAGACTCCTTCCACAAATGATAAATAAATATCTCCACACAGGAAACTGCAATGTATTAAAGATGATATTTATATTTTGCATTGAAATGTAAGATTTGTAGTTTGTTTATTAGACACACATCTCTGTGTTAGCTTTAATATAAACCCAAGGTTCGACATCTCAATAAAGTCAATGGACTTTCTCATGTTTATTCTTTATTCACTCAACCAGGCACATAAATAACACAACTGTTCAGATGTTTAGTCTTCTTGATAACAATTTGTACAATTAAAGCATAATTGGTGACAAAAGCTACATGACTATTAGAATATTTACACAAGAAAAAAAGTGTAAAAATACAAATTGTATGCAGCTCGCTCATTAAACACTATTGTTAGTGCTAGTTTTCAAAGTGAACAGCATGGGACAAAAACTTAAAGCATCTTAAAAGTACTTTTGTATTAAAAGAAAGAAAGAAAGAAAGAAAGAAAGAAAGAAAGAAAGAAAGAAAGAAAGAAAGAGAAAAGAAAGAGAGAAAGACAAACAGCTTTCTTGAACCCAGTGTCATAAGGCTGACCTAAACATGAACATGTCATCAGAACATGTCATGTCCAGTCATGTAACTGTGATCAAACGTAACGTAACATATAACCGTTAACGATCGATGTTATAACGTTTAACGTCACACGTACACGCTAGTTATCATAAGTTCTGTGAAAAAAGTTACAGCAATCACAGAACCTGTGAAACAGTCCTACGATTGACATGACATCACTAATCACTATGTAATCAGGATGTGCTTTATTGCAAATGTTGTGTTAAGCACGTTGTGATACTGACGCTTTAAATATAAATTAAACATGCCCTAAAATGAACAGGTGTTTATTCATGATATATAACAGTACATCTCTGGCAGTAGTTCTGCCTTTAACATATTTTTATTTATATTTATTTGAATGCATGTTTTTTTGATATGTAAATCGCCCATTTAATCAACATAAATGGAAGGTCTCCAGTGTCAGAGCTTTATTAACACATACAGTAGGAGTCCAACACATTGCTTTCTGCTTTTGGTTCATTCTGTTTCTTTGGAAAATAAATCTGCTCCACGGCAAAAGTTCATAATGATAAGGTGATGGTTTTATTGCTGGACATAAAGCACTTCGATAGAAAATGTGGTACATCAGTCATAAAAGGTTCGGACCAAACATTCATGGCGTTGCTTACGTTTAGCTCTGGATTGTGTCAGTCTTATGATGCATGGTTCAAGCTAAGTAAATGAAAGAAATGAAACAAAAATACTGACATCTACAGCAATATGTCTTACTTTACAGCATGAAACATAAAATCCATCCATATCATCAATTAAATAGGAAGGTCCATAAAGTAAAGGCAGCATTTAGTCATCATACACTGAGATAACAAGCGTCATAATATGTGCACACACACACACACACACAAAACACAACACTTAACAAAATCACTCATTCTTTCCATTCTAGAATTTTTTCTAGAGTAATTTAAATAGAGTAATACCTCTAAGTCAAAGCGGTCTGAGTGTTTTTAAAATCAGAGTGTCTAATTGTAAAAGGAATGCTGCTTAAAGTGAATCAGATTACCAAACAAACAGCTAGTTAGATAGTTGGTTTGGATACAAAAACATCGGTGTAATGAAATAAGCAGTAAAGTTGTACCAGATCACTGAAGCCCTTTCTACAGAACCATAATAAAAGCCAGAAATCATTTCTTCAGCATGTTTGTTTGCTTACTGAGCAAATTTGTGTTTCCTATACAGTAAAAAAAGTGAAAGATTAAAAGCGACTAATTTGTCTGAAAGAAAATAATCATTGCTCGTTAGCATGTGAAGACACGTCAAACAAAATTCTGCAATAATCACAATCTTCATCAGAGAAAAAAAGACTGGACTAATTTACATAACTAACAAGCAAGAAACAAACACAAAATAAAAACAGCCAAATCACAAACTATAACACATTAAAGAAGATTAACATGATTATACACATCCTCTTTGGGCCACAGTTGTTCTGTAGGTATGTGCCGCTCCATCAGGAGTTAGGACGATCGGAGGAGGTTGCTAAAGGCTGCAGACGAAACAAAGCCGTTAAAGTGGAATTAGCATGTGAAAGGTTTGAATGGTTTTGATCTCATTAACACAAGAACAGACTTTACATTTTAAGTGTGTATGTTCAAATCCTAACAGACTCATTTTAGGGGGGGGGGGGTTTGTAATTTGTAAACCTTTGCAATTGTATTTGAAACAAAAAAGAATTAAGTCCAATCGAACTACTTACTAAGTGTAAATCCCCATTTTGGGGAAAGAAAATCTTTGAAATTAAACTGCATTAAATACACATTGAGTGTCTATCTATCTATCTATCTATCTATCTATCTATGTTTGTATATATTTATTTATTGTTTGTTTGTTTGTTTTTGTTTTTTTAGTGGCAGTTATGCAGGTTTTTGAGTTTACCTAGTTTTTAAAGCTTGAAGTATCTTTTTTTTTTTTTTTTTTAATAAATATGTACCTTTAATTTCTTTTGTTGTTAAAGTGTTAAATTATACAAATTTCGATAAAGAAATATTTACCATGCTTATTTTGTAACAGTACAATATATAATATACATATGACATAATAATAATAATATACATGTAATAATACAATATGACAACATTCATTTGAAGGGATTTAAAACTGTGATTCAAATTAATATTAAATAATTAATATTAATAATTAAAGCCGTCCTATGATAAACATGTTTAATACAGCTTACCTTGTGGATCAGACTGCGTGCCAGATTGGTTTCTACCACTCTCTGGGTCAGTCCCTACACACACACACACACACACAGAGAGAGAGAGAAAGAAAGATAAATAAATAAATAAATAAATAAATAAATAAAGGGGATTTTCAGAGCCTGCCACATGAACCCTCACCCTCATTAACCCAAATTTTATGCAATACTTAATTAAAAACCGCGACTCTGGTGGGACTCGAACCCACAACCTTTGAATCACTTCACTAAGCGTTACTAGAAGTCCAATGCGCTATCCATTGCGCCACAGAGCCACTTGTTGAGGTTGCGGCTTTACGGGCTTTTTGTAACTCGACACACCGCTGGCAGCTGGCTGCTGTAATGACACGATTTCGCCTCTAGGGGCAGTGCAGCACATAACGCCTGCAATAAAACACACTACACTTCCCAGCGATTTTTTACTTAAACAAAAAAAAAAAGGTCCATAATGAAATTGACTAAAATCTTGTCTGAACAAAACCAAACCTGAAAGCCTTTGGCCTTCAAACATTCTTTAAAAATGTATAACTGAATTATATCTGGTAATGAAGATTTATATAACATTTAAAAAATGTGATTCAGTCATTTTAATAACTAATTTTAATATCTTCACTCATAATATTATACAGGACTATATATATATATATATATATATATATATATATATATATATACGTATATATATATATAACTCTCAAGGTTATGCATAACGAAGTGCAGTTAAGAAGGTCTTGGAAAACAGCATTTCTAAGTGTTTTCTTCTTTATTTGGGCCTAAGGGTGTGCAAACTTTTTTTTGCAGTCACTCACCTCCTTGCACCTTAAAGCAGAGCTTCTTCTTCTGGTAAGCAAAATAGCTGGAGGCAGCTCCAAAAATGGCGACTGCCACAGCGCTGATGATGCCCGCCATCTGGCCACCTTCAGCCGCTGTGTGTCAAACAAGGACAGGGTTAAAGAAAAAAACTCACAAATTAGACCTTGGGAGAAGGCAGAAGAGTTCTTCAGCTAAACACTGAACCTCTACTGATAACTAGTTCGATACATGAAAAAAAACTCGGGTATAAAATAAAGCAGATAAATCTACCAGAATTGTTGGTATTGAAATATCAGCAACATTGGTAGTTTTGGTCATCCATGATTTTATAAATATTCAAATTACTTAGAGTCCTGGTTGAAAGCAAGTGATATTGGTGAACTTCCTAGGACCTTAAGAACCATTGAACTTTATTTTTATATGCCAACAGTACCAAGCTGACCTAAGTCATAAGAAGATGTCATCAGAACGTCATGTCCAGTCATGTAACTGTGATCAGACGTACAGTAACATATAACCATAACGATCGATGTTATAACTTTTAACGTCACACATGTACAAGCTAATTAGCATAATTTCTGTGAAAAAAGTTACAGCAATCATAGAACCTGTGACACAGTGCTACTATTGACATGGCATCACTAATCACTATTTAGTCAGGACCTTAAGAACCATTGAACCTACTTTATTTTTTATATGCAAACAGTACCAAAGTCTAACAGGAGATATTTTTGAAGAACCTTAAGAACCAGTGTACATACTTTATATCAAAGTCTAACAGAGGATGTTAAAGGATATAACTCCGACTCTGGTGGGACTCGAACCCACAACCTTTGAATCACTTCACCAAGTGTTACTTAGAAGTCCAATGCGCTATCCATTGCGCCACAGAGCCACATAGCACTGTGAAGCACATAGTGACTGTGACGAACATCTGGCCGCCTTCAGCCGACGTGTGTCAAACAAGGACAGGGTTAAAGAAAAAAACCTCAAGAATTAGACCTTGGGAGAAGACCGAGGAGTTCTTCAGCTAAACACTGAACCTCTATCACTTGAATGCTAGATCAAATTCAAGTCTAATATGGGCTTGTGCTGACTACAACAAGGGTAATTTAGAAGTCCAATGCGCTATCCATTGCGCCACAGAGCCATATGACGTGACACTCCTTAGAAAACCACTTTCAAAAACTTTAATAATCTAAACATTACTGATTGCTATTTTAAAATACAATTGTGTTAAATAAATTAAATCATAATGCAAAAGTTCTCTTAGTTAAATATTCTTCAGCTGAGTGAATTTTCCCAAAGCAAACTTTAAGAAACGTGTACATGCTAATTATTGTGCTGAAATCAGGGTTTCATATCCAAATATTTAAAAACAAAAAAGTTAGATACCTTTAAAAACACTCAGGTATAAAATAAAGCAGATAAATCTTCAAAATAAAACAAGAACAGAATTATTGGTATTAAAGTATCAGTACCTTTGGTAATTCATCATTTCATAAATATTCAAATTACATAAAGTCCTGGTTAAAATCGAGTGACGTTGGACCTTAAGAACCAATGTACATATTTTATTTTTATATGCAAACAGTAGTCATTGAACAACATAACTTCGACTCTGGTGGGACTCGAACCCACAACCTTTGAATCTCTTCACTGAGTGTTACTTAGAAGTCCAATGCGCTATCCATTGCGCCACAGAGCCACACACCCACGGTAGGCACAAGTGACTACAATTAATCTTCCTGTTTCTTTCTATTGTATTAACTTGTGTTAAAAGTGGAGGTATGAAAGTGCCACGTTTGTGTTCGTGTAACCTTTTATACAGTTGATTCAGCCGTCATTAAAATGTAAACTTCCTGGTTAGCTCAAACTTTCACTTCCCCTATTTATGAACATTGCTAACAGGAGATTTTTTTGTACATAGTCATGTAACTGACATAACTTCGACTCTGGTGGGACTCGAACCCACAACCTTTGAATCTCTTCACTGAGCGTTACTTAGAAGTCCAATGCGCTATCCATTGCGCCACAGAGCCACATAGCACTGTGAAGCACAAGTGACTCAGACAAACACTGTCAAAAACTTTATTATCCATTTGCTCTGCTTCTGATTATCCATTAATTCTGTTTCTTCAATGTTGAAATTTGTTCAGTTAGTAAAATTATATTAGCATATATACTGAGAAGCTATTTTTTTCTTTCCAGCCAATAACAATACTGAAGTTGAGGTAAAAAAAGTAAAGTTGAGGTAAAAAAACAACAAAAAAACAAACACCAAAATTAAGTCAAAATGCACTAAGGCAGCTGTAGATTTGCACAGATATTAAAGAATTTTTTTTTTATTTTAAAGCCAGCCATCGATCAGTCAGATTTCAGACGCAAACACCCTGAAGCGTAAGAGGTCACAAACACATTAATCACACAACAATCTGAAAATGTCATCAGGGATGCCAACATCCAACAACTAACAACAGAGGATATATTTATCATCTAATACTGACTTTTCAGAGTAAATCCACAACATACAGAGTTTATCTACCACTAGGTGGCGCTGAACTTTTTCAATTTCCCCAAAATAATGACTGAGGCCCTGTACAGTACCTTATGGTACACTGTTCTGTAGTAATTATTATAATACATTTCACTGCATCACATTACGTTACGCTTCATTATAACACTGAAGACTGAGAACACAAACGAGTTGTTGTGGTTAGAGTATTTACTGCCTGGACATGACAACTCGTTACTTTGGGGACAGCCAACTATTATTCAAACACAAGTGATTCATTCTGTACTGGTGAATCTAAAAAAAAAAAAACATACACATGACATGAAGAGGTGGAGTCTGCAGCACCACAGTGACTCAGAGATGCAATGCTCAGTAATTTCCTTCCCCGCCCAAGAGAAGGTTTATTGTTGTTCATCGTCCAATGATAATATTTTTTTACTAGTCATTATATGTGTTATTATCATATTATAAAAACATCAAAAAGCTATTAGATTAAATACATTTTTGTTTTTAGTAGCTTGTACTAACCTCTATAAAACTGGCACCTTGCCATTAAAAACGTACTACTTGGTTTTTTTTTTGTGCATAAAAATATTTATGGTCTTAATTTGGCATTTGCGATATTGTTCATGTAAATGGTTACATTTCATTATAAATCAATAACCAAGAGCAGTGTCAAAGTGCAAAGTGTAATAAACTAAATAATCAGCTCGCACCCAAAATCATAAATTAAATCTGATTATTATTAGTTTGTGGTGATTTGTGCTGTACAAAAAAAAAGATTGCATGTTTTTTTTTGACACTCCAAAAAATTGCATTCCAGACTAAACTGCTGATATATAAACTGTAATGTATAATATCTTGCAAAATAGATAGATGAACTTCAGAGTCCACTGCTACCAAGAAGAATCAGTGTTTCCAGTCGTTTTAATTCTCCAGTGCTTTAACTCTCTTCATTTGTATATATTGTCTTCTGGTAAAGTAGGTTCCTGACTGTTGTGTACTATCTGCCTAACTCACTAAATAGTGTGATTTGAATTTTATTATATTCTATCACTGTAACTTTGAACAATGTTTTAAACTCATGGTATCTTAAGTATGTAACCTAGTGAACCAGCATTAATGCATCCAATGATAAGTGATTTAAGCACTTATGTATGTCACTCTGGATAAAGGCGTCTGCCAAATGCTGAAATGTAAATGTAAATGTAAATGTTTTGACGGTTGGAAATTCATTTGCATTTAGTTTTGAATGGTTGCGAATCACACATAATGACGTCACTCTTAGTTGAATATAATTGAAATAATAATCCAATAGTGAATATTCTACAACTGGATGAATTTCCTCAACTTAACGTAAGTGTAACGTACATGACTACAACAAAGTGCTTGCTAACTAAAATAGCAGTGTGTTCATTATTGCAATTACATGATAATTATTATGCTGAAACCAGGGTTTCTTTTCCAAATACTTAAAAACTGATAACTAGTTCGATACATTAAAAAACACAAATTGAACATACTCCAGTACTCCACATACACCACTCCTAGATTTCCTTTTTCACTAAAGCAGAAACCGAAACTAGAAAATAAAAATAAAAAATAAATAAAAATAATAAAAAAAATAATAAAAATAACCCAATTATTCAGATTATAAGCTTTAAATCTCGTCATGACTTTTATAAAGGTTTTAGAAATTGCTCAGGTAAAATAAAGCTGATGAAACTTTGCAAAATGTATTACTTGTGTGTATGAACAAATAACTCAATATTTACATGACGCCGGCATAATCTCGACTCTGGTGGGACTCGAACCCACAACCTTTGAATCACTCCACCAAGGGTAACTTAGAAGTCCAATGCGCTATCCATTGCGCCACAGAGCCACATGAGGTAACACTGCTTAGAAAACCGCTTTTAAAAATGTTTCTAAATATAAACGTTACTAAATATAAACCTAAATATTACCATTGGTATTGAAATATCAGCAACATTGGTAGTTTTGGTCATCCATGATTTCATAAATATTCCAATAACTTAGAGTCCTGGATGAAATCAAGTGATATTGGTGAACTTTATAGGACCTTAAGAACCATTGAACCTACTTTATTTTTATTTGCGAACAGTACCAAAGTCTAACAGGAGATGATTTTTTTGAAGAAAGTTAGGAACCAATGTACATATTTTATTTTCATTGAACCGACATAACTTCGACTCTGGTGGGACTCGAACCCACAACCTTTGAATCTCTTCACTGAGTGTTACTTAGAAGTCCAATGCGCTATCCATTGCGCCACAGAGCCACATAGCACTGTTAAGCACAAGTGACTCAGACGAACACTGTCAAAAACTTTATTATCCATTAAGTCTTTTTCTGATAAGCCGTTAGTTCTATTTCTTTATTGTGAAAATGTTGAAATTTGTTCAGTTATTAAAATTATATTAGCATATATACTGAGAAGCTATTTTTTTTATTTCCAGCCAATAACAATACTGAAGTTGAGGTAAAAAGTAAAGTTGAGGTAAAAAACAAACAAACAAAAAAAAACACCAAAATTAAATCAAAATGCACTAAGGCATCTATAGACTTGCACAGATTTGAAAAAAAAAAATATTTATTTTTTTATTTTAAAGCCAGCCATCGATCAGTCAGAATTCAGACCATTTCCCAATAAACACCCTGAAGCGTAAGAGGTCGCAAACACATTAAACACACACCAATCTTAAAAGGTCATCAGGGATGCCATGTTATAGATAAGTCCTGCTCAGAGATTTAATAATAGCAGTGGCTTCTCTAGTGAAGGAATTCAAAATGGTTTCACCTTTCATTTAAGGTTTATTTAAAGAAACTCAAGAGCCGTTGAAGTTAGACACAGGAAAGGGGAGAAAAAAGAAAACACAAATAAAGAGAAATAAACAGTAATAAACAATAAAACATTAAAATCACATTGTCTGCATTCAGTACAAAAACAGAAGCTAGTTAAAATCTATATGTAAGGTAAAAAAATTCCCATTTAAAAAAAGTAAAATCCCATGTGTTCAGAGAAAGTAAAGAACATGTGATTTGATTACATGTGATTACATGTCAGTCCTACTCTTGGTTAGTCCTTGGCCAATAAAAGCTGCTATGGAGTCAAGATATTGCTAGCTGGCTAGCTGTGAGGGACCAGAAGGAAACTACTGGTAAATGTCATGTGACCAAAATGGTGTCCTAATTTAATGTTATTTATTGATTGATTGTTATTTCTTTTTTTGCATTATGTTTCCCATGTAAAAAAAGTAAAATCCCATGTGTTCAGAGAAAGTAAAGAACATGTGCAGTGAGGACTTCATCTCTCATTTCGTCACGTTTCAGAGAACACCACGTGTCTGATCTCTACTGTTCTCCTCCCACTAATGAACACATGCTATGAGTGGTATGTGTTATGACTCATGTTCTCTCTCTCTCTCTCTCTCTCTCTCTCTCTCTCTCTCTCTCTCTCTCTCTCTCTTTTAGGCTTACTGAAATGTCAGTAACAGTGACGGCTAGCTTGTTACGACAACATGTTTCAAAGAACAAAGACATTAAACCCAAGAGAAGCCTCTTAATTAAGAACCTCTCAATCCAAACACCAAAGGTTTTGTCTAAAGAGGGGTTGAAAAACACCTGAGGCGATATCAAAAAGACTATGGCAAAACAAGCAAGAGATTTGTGAGGAAAGCAGAAAGGCAGAAAATGACCTAAATCTCTCATTCTAACAGATTTTTCTGAGGTACTGGGAAAGTTTTCTTTTAAAGTTCGCTAAACAAAACAAAATGTGATTGGTTTCTTTACATGTCAGTCCTACTCTTGGTTAGTCCTTGGCCAATAAAAGCTGCTATGGAGTCAAGATATTGCTAACTGGCTAGCTGTGAGGGACCAGAAGGAAACTACTGGTAAATGTCATGTGACCAAAATGGTGTCCTAATTTAATGTTATTTATTGATTGATTGTTATTTCTTTTTTTGCATTATGTTTCTTATGTGCCGCAAAGCTGTTTGGAGACGATGTCCACTGTTAAAACGCTATAGAAAAAAATTTAAATATGAATTTTGATTGATTTCTTGACTTTAATAACTATTAATCATAACCAACATTTACAAGCCTTTCAGTGCATCTCCATGAATCATAGTCAATCTAATGCAAAATATAATGCAGAAAACTGACATCTACATATGGCATACACTCTGACGCTGATATGAATTCATCTTGTGCAATTATTTGTTTAGACTCATTGTCTTTCTGCGTTTATAATCAAATAAAATAATTCCAAGAATAACTTGAATATGCACTGCAAATTTTAGATCATTTGTGTTATTAAAACACAAATAGGCTTTAATGAACATGCTTGTGGTTGATTATGAAATGTATTTATTAGTTTTAATGGTGAGTGTTTTGTTACTCATTCTGAGATTCAGCCGGTAAAATGCTTTTCGGTTCAGCCCTGGAAAATCTTTACCTAGTTAAAATTTTTTTAGTTGCTAATGTACAAGAAAATCAGTCTAAACGTAAACAATTCAATTTGGAAAAATGTTCTAATTTTTTTTATAAGCTTTTATACAGTTTTGCAAATCATACCGATTTAAAATATTAAAATATTTATATTTAATATTGGAAAATATTTTACAGAGTGTAACAAAAACTTCAATTTAACAAACAATTTCAGGGTGAAACCAGAACTTCAAAGTGTCAGAGTTTTGCGAGAATGGAAAGAGAATTCGATGACATTTTTGGAGAGGAATGTATCATTACGAGCCCCGAGTGAGAGGGAAGACTTCATACCACGAAACCACAGAGGAGCTGGTTTGATCAAAAAGTAGAACCAAACACATTATTAAACCAACACTACTGGATTGGTAGAATAGATTTCATGCAAGCAAAGAAGAAGGGTAGTTCTGCAAGTGAAAAAACAGGTGCTGATGTATAGGAAGGAAAATACAAAGAAGGACAAGGTCTTTAAAAAGAATGAAAGGAAGGAAGGGAAGGTTGGAAAATGGGACATACTTCAGGTAAAAGAACAATTGAGGGATCAAGAAAAAAGCAAATAAGTCAAATCCAATATCCCAAGGTAAGACTGAGAAACTCCAGACAAAGCGTAATATGAACAGAAAGCCCAATAACAGTCTTGCCACCAAACCAGTTTCAGAAACATGTTCAAACATGGCTCCTGATTTTAATGAAATCAGACAGAGAGACCCGCTGCCCATTGGATCATCACGATTGCTTCTCTGCTTCATTTAAGTCCAGCAGTTCCATCAGCTTTTCTAGAAGGGACACTATAACTTGTTTAGAGTTGGCAATCCAGGCTTGGAGGCCTTCTGGCAAGTTATCTCCTAGCAACGTCAGGACCTTCTGCCACTGCTGGTGTAGTTCTGCAACGACAGGATATCGAAGCAGAGATTTTAGGGCACCGTCTCTGACATAACGGACAGCTAAAGAAAACCCAGCAGACCATGCTTTCTATTACATTTTGGAACAACCCAAATTGCTCCATTACTGACTCATCCAAGAACGTCTAGCAACATGTGTGATCAAAATGTAGTATATAGCCAATGAATCAAGGGGTTCAAGCACCAGTAGTCTAGAAGACGAATGTGGATCCAAAATGAAGAAGAAATGGCTTCTGAGGTCACCAAGCACCGCATTCAGAGACCACTGGTATAATTGTTTCCATGCTCTGGACTGTCTGATGCTTATGTAAAGAGTTATGGGACATTTTATTCATCAGAACTACTGTGTTCCTGTCTTCTTCAAAACACAGAAATTCCCACAAGCATTTATGTACAGGGAGCAAACAAAGACCAAATTAAAACTACCAGTGCTTCATGAGACCCTACTGTTATAATGCCATAACTCCAAGTAAGCGCATGCATTTTACTGTATAACCATTCAGTGAGAACTTTCTTTCCCTTCAATCCCTCATAGTCAGACGTCCATCAGGATTTCCATATCTATGTATACATGTGTAAGTCTGAATCAAACCAGGAATGCTTAAATCCCATTTTACATCATAAAATATCCAAATCTTTCCAAATTGTCCATGAAAATGTTTAATGTTCCACCAGAGAAGCAAAAGAGCCAGTTATGTAACCAGTACCGAGGGTGTTAGTTAAGACAATGAAAAACTGAATAAAAAGAGGAAGGAAAAGATAATAAAAGGAATGAAAGGAAGTAAGGGAGAGTTATGGCCCATGTATTAGATTAAAGAACTAAAGGACACCACAAATACAGATCTTTCAGCGTGTGCATGGAGAAAAAAAGAAGGTTTAAAGTCACACCTCAGAAGAAGAGTAGACAGTCATAACATTATTACCCAAGGGCACTGGTGTAGCAGAAAGAACGTAATCATCCACATTGCCAAAAAACATATGCCTAGGCTAGAGCGACTACTGTTTACTGAATATAAATATTATTTTTTTATGTATAAATGTTTAAAATACAGTTTTCAATAGTCTTTAAGCTTTACAGAATAACAAAAAACATATAATTGTACTAGGAAATGACACGCTACATTTCAGAGCAAAGCATTTCCTATGGAATAAAAAAACAATGGCTAATTTAAGCTTTATGCTGTGAACAAGAAAGAAGAAATCTTCAGTTTGTTCTTTGGAAAACTGCAAAGGTTCCACGTAGAACCATTTAATAAAGGGTTAACCATTGATAAAACTTTCCAAATTGAACCCAGAAGCCCATAAAACTATTTAGACCTATCCTCTATACGTTTAGATGTCTATGAGAAAAGCTTCCATCTAGCACTCTTTAGAAGAAAGGCTTCTTTTGAAGACTAGGTCCCTTTTAAAGAACCCGTGTGGAACTCAACATCATGTTTCCACTTCAGAAAAAGTTCCATATAGTAGCTATATATATAGCTATATATATATATAATAACAACTTATCCATATCCCAAAACTCTTAATAACCTTATACCAGCTCAGAAAGGAAAAGCTACAAGGAAGCCAGAAACACTTAAGGAACTCTTTTTTCTAAATGTTATAACATTCAGTTTTCTCTCCCAGGGAACTCTATAACACAGTGTTTTCATAGTCAGATCACCTGAATCATTCAAAGAACCCTTAAGTACTCGTACACTGTTAAAAATAAAGTTGCCAAGAAGAACCAATGAGGGTTTTTTGCTCGAATGTTATAGAAGAACCACTTTTTGGTTCCCCAAAGTAACTTTCAGTAAAAGAAAAGTAAAATAATCCCTTTTTTTCTTAATGCCATAAAAAAAATAATTTATAGTATAGAGAACCTTTTGTGCATTGGAAACATAAGGTTCTTTATAGAACCATATACTGTACCCTGATGAAGAACCATTAAGACTGTATAAGGATGAGTTCCATGACATATAAAGTGGCTTAAAGTAAAGTTTTATGGAGAACCCCTAGACAGAACTTGTGTAGGAACTCTTCATAGAATGCTTTCTCCAAGAGTGTAGTTAAGGTGTGTGTTCCAGTAAGTTACTAAAAAAAAGGTACCTTAGTACATGTCATGTTTCTTTATATTTACACTCAAAAACATAATATCTTAACATTTGTGTGCGGCTGAGATTAACAGGAACTCATGACAGGGAACGATTTCCTTTAGTCCACTATTAACAGCTAGATAAGAATGTAAGTGCTTCTTCTTCTTCTTCTTCTTTCGGCTTTTCCCTTCAGGGGTCGCCACAGCGAATCATCTCTCTCCACCTAACCCTATCTTCTGCATCCTCAACACTTGCACCCACTAGCTTCAAATCCTCATTAATTACATCCATATACCTCCTCTTTGGCCTTCCTCTTTGCCTCCTGCCTGGCAGCTCCATGTCCAACATTCTCCTACCAATATACTCACTCTCCCTCCTCTGAACATGTCCAAACCATCTTAATCTCGCCTCCCTAACTTTGTCCCCCAAACGTCCAACATGGGCTGTCCCTCTGATGTACTCGTTCCTAATCCTGTCCAATCTTGTCACACCCAAAGAGAACCTCAACATCTTCAGCTCGGCTACCTCTAGCTCTGACTCCTGTCTCTTCTTCAGTGACACTGTCTCTAAACCATACAGCATGGCCGGTCTCACCACTGTCCTGTACACCTTCCCCTTGATTCTTGCTGATATTTTCCTATCACACAGAACTCCCGACACCTTTCTCCACCCACTCCAACCTGCCTGCACTCGCTTCTTTACTTCTTTCCCACTCTCTCCATTACTCTGGACTGTTGACCCCAAGTACTTAAACTCCTGTACCTTCTTCACCTCTTCACCCTGTAACCTTACTGTTCCACTTCCCTCCCTTTCATTCACACACATGTACTCAGTCTTACTACGACTGACTTTCATTCCTCTTCTCTCCAGCGCAAACCTCCACCTCTCCAGGTTTTCCTCCACCTGCTCCCTGCTCTCACTACAGATCACAATGTCATCTGCAAACATCATCGTCCAAGGAGACTCCTGTCTGACCTCCTCTGACAACTGGTCCATCACTATAGCAAACAGGAAGGGGCTCAGAGCCGATCCCTGATGCAGTCCCACCTCCACTGTGAACTCCTCTGTCTGACCTACAGCACACCTCACCACTGTCCTGCTCCTCTCATACATGTCCTGCACCACTCTGACATACTTCTCTGCTACTCCTGACTTCCTCATACAGTACCACAGCTCTTCTCTTGGCACCCTGTCATACGCTTTCTCTAAGTCTACAAACACACAGTGCAACTCCCTCTGACCATCCCTATACTTCTCCATCAACATTCTCAGAGCAAAAATTGCATCTGTTGTGCTCTTTCTGGGCATGAAGCCATACTGCTGCTCACAAATTTCCACCACCTTCCTTAGCCTAGCTTCCACTACTCTTTCCCACAACTTCATTGTATGGCTCATCAACTTTATCCCCCTATAGTTGCTGCAACTCTGCACGTCACCCTTATTCTTAAAGATCGGCACTAACACACTCCAGTGCTTAATATAAGTGAAAGAATGTGTATTTACCTTTAGGTTGATCGTTATGAGCATCTAAAAAGACAAACGTAACAAACAAATGTAAGCAACACATGCATGCAAATATTTGACAGTTTTTTCTGTATAAATGTCTCTATATTAGTGATATAATCAAATAAGAATTCATTATTATATTATATATTAGATCACATGGAATAATACAAAAAGGTTTTGTGAACAGAAGGTTTTTTAGTGGTCAGATATGAAGCCCAGGGGACAAATAATGATCATAGTTACACACTGTGGTTAGATTTAATATATTTCAAAGGAAATCCCACACATAAGGTCCAGGAACATTTCTTTATCTTCTCCTGATTAGAAATGCAAGGGTACTTGAATGTACATGAGTATATGTTTTGAAAATACATATAGATATGACTAAAGCACTATTCGGACGGGACTAGTTTTCCAAACGACGTTTGAGTTAGAATTTTTTTCAGCCGACGTCTGTCATTTCATGTATGGATTCGGATGGAACTAACATCTCTGTGTTTATTACGGAGGTAGGAGTGTCTGTGTTTTACATGTGGGCGTTGCACAAGACCACATGTCCAGGATGCGTGGATTGCGTATGGGTCATATGACTGATCAATAAACTTGAATACCGGTGCGCTAGGGTTGACACGGTAGTTTACGTTGACCAAAACAGACAAGAAAATTTTTGCTCTGGAATTTTTACACAGGTCGTGTGAGAAAAATCAGACATGGCAGATTCGGACGGGATTAAAATCACAAAGTACGTCTGTGAAACTGAAATTTCTCTAACGACCCCCTGTAAAACTAGTCCCGTCCGAATAGGGCTTAATACTGCTACTGTCACTAGCTAGCTAACTAAGTGCTAGTAATGAGGTAGCAATTTTTCTCAGATAAAAACATGTTCGATTTCAGCACGAGTCTAGAATTTCACAGTCAGATTTTGAACCATTTATTTAATAGCAGATTAACCAGTCAACTAGTTAACTGTAAATAATTGTCAAATTCGTGTTTTCCTTCATCTTCCAGGCTAACACAGACAGCACCGCATGCTAACTGTAAACCAGAGAACAACGTAAATAAAAGTTGCTAACAGTTACTAACTTGAATCTTGATTACAATGAAAAGCATATTCACAAGTTAAAAATCTAATAAAAAAAATGCTTTCACGGACTGTAACCATAACAACGCTCTAGGCGGTCCTAGCTAGTCTAGCTTGCTATCTAAATGAAATAAAATACATTAAGGTAGATAAATTTTACTTATCATGTACTAGTGTACGTCTCTAAAAACAGCAATGTTTGTGTTTTAGTTATATTTATTTATATTTATTATTTTATTTATATTATTCCTTTTTTAACTCAATTTGGATAATTAGCAAAACACTCTGTACTCCATGTTTGTTTTTCTAACGTGGCCTCCATTTTGTGACCTGAACAATTAAAAATCCTAATCCTAATGCCACGCTGAGCTTTTCTGAATAGTTCAACTTCTTTCAATTCTGGAAGCTCCACTATCCGTTAGAATCCTATCCCTATCCCTTTGAATTTTTTAGAAAAAAAAATCTGATTGTTAAGTAGATGGTGTAAGTCTATTTTTTATCAATCACTTTTTATGAAAATTAAATAATGTTGAGTAAAAAAAAAAAGACCAAAGAGATGAACATGTACCGTCAGAATAATCCACTTGACTGGCATCAGGGTTTTTACCATCCAAAAGATCATCATCAGAGAAGCCACCTAAAAAATATGAAGGATGTTACCTGGATGGACAATACACACACACACACACACACACACACACACACACACACACACACACACACAGGCACAAATACGCACACACAGGCACAAACGTTCACACACACACGGACACACACATGCACACGCACACACACACACACATACAAGCATGCACACACACACACACACACACACACAAAAAACAGGCAGAGTGTCCATACCTCCACTTTGTGGTGGGACTACAGGTTGCTTAGGATCTGCAGAAACATACAGCGTCAAATGAAAAACTCAGCATCTCATCTCAACTGACCAACCCTTTCTGTAGATACAGTGTCTGCAGCGCGCGCGCACACACACACACACACACACACAGGCACAAACAGATGCACACACACAGGAACAAACACACGTGCACACACACACTCCGGCACAAACATGCGCACACATACACACACATGCACACACACGCACACACACAGACAAAAACAGGTGCGCACACACACAGGCACAAATACACACACACACAGGCACAAAAATGCACACACACACATGCACACACACACAGATAGAAACAGGTGCACACACACAGGCAAAAATACACACACACAGGCACAAACACACACACACACACACACACACAGGCACAAACATGTGCACACACACAGGCACAAACACACACACAAACACACACAGGCACAAACATGTATACACACATGCACACACAGGCACAAACACGTGCAAACACACAGGCACAAATACACGCACACACGCACACACACACACACACACACACACACACACACACACACAGGCACAAATAAACACACACACAGGCACAAACCTGCACCCACACACAGGCACAAACAAGTGCACAAACAAACACAGGCACAAACACGTGCACACGCACAGGCACAAATACACGCACACACAGGCACAAACGCGTGCACACACACTCACAGGCACAAATACACGCACACACAGGCACAAACGCGTGCACACACACTCACAGGCACAAATACACGCACACACAGGCACAAACGCGCGCATACACACTCACAGGCACAAATACACGCACACACACACAAGCACACACTTATACACAGGCACAAACACGTGCACACAGGCACAAACATTCACACACACACATACAAGCATGCACATACAAGCATGCACACACACACACAAAAACAGGCAGAGTGTCCATACCTTCACTCTTTGGTGGGACTACAGGTTGCTTAGGATCTGCAGAAACATACAGCGTCAAATGAAAAACTCACAACTATTAGAGAGACATTATTGCACTGCTGCTTAAAGTAACATAACATCAGTGATGTTTAGAGACTTCTGCTACCTGTGAAGTACATTACACACTGAAAAATACTGAAAAAAAATTGCTGCCAAGAATTTATACAACTGACAAATTGAATTTGAGGGATTAATAACAGAACATCTCATTTCATCTCATCTCAACTGACCAACCCTTTCTGTAGAAACAGTGTGTGCATCATTCAAGCGCACCCACACACACAC